>NW_027621151.1:45000-50000 GCF_964198595.1 Lampetra fluviatilis
CCCCAACCACCACCACCACCACCAACTCCACACTCCGGATCGACAACTCCATCTTTTGCTACCCCCCCAACCACCACCACCACCACCAACTCCACACTCCGGATTGACAACTCCATCTTTTGCTACCCCCTCAACCCCAACCACCACCACCAACTCCACACTCCGGATCGACCACTCCATCTTTTGCTACCCCCCCAACCACCACCACCACCAACTCCACACTCCGGCTCGACCACTCCATCCTTTGCTACCCACCACAACCACCACCCCCCAAAAAAACACTCCGCCAAATCCGCATAGTCACCCGGATCCGCCCCAGGATTTCCCCGCCACCACCACCACCACCACCGCCACCACCACCGCCACCACCACCGCCACCACCGTCGCCACCACCAGCAAGTCAGCCGATGTAGATGCGGTGAAAGTCGTTCGCCCCGAAGGCGGCGTTGCACTTGGGGCACTTTCGCTGGCGCGTGTCGTAACGCGTCTTGACGCACTCGAAGCAGAACACGTGGAAGCACTTGGTGAGCACCGCGTCCTTCTTGCGAGCGTTGCAGCATGGGCAGGTGAGCTTGGCCTGGGCACGCGGCGGGGACACGCGGGGACACGCGGAGAGACGCGGTGAGACGCGGGGACACGCGGGGAGATGCGGAGAGACACACAGAGACACACGGTGACACACAGAGACAGGCAGAGACACACAGAGACACACGGTGACACACAGGATCACACAGAGACAGGCAGAGACACACAGAGACACACGGTGACACACAGGATCACACAGAGACAGGCAGAGACACACAGAGACACACGGTGACACACAGGATCACACAGAGACAGGCAGAGACACACGGTGACACACAGGATCACACAGACAGGCAGAGACACACAGAGACACACGGTGACACACAGGATCACACAGAGACACACAGAGACACACGGTGACACACAGGATCACACAGAGACAGGCAGAGACACACAGAGACACACGGTGACACACAGGATCACACAGAGACAGGCAGAGACACACAGAGACACACGGTGACACACAGGATCACACAGAGACAGGCAGAGACACACAGAGACACACGGTGACACACAGGATCACACAGAGACAGGCAGAGACACACAGAGACACACGGTGACACACAGGATCACACAGAGACAGGCAGAGACACACAGAGACACACGGTGACACACAGGATCACACAGAGACAGGCAGAGACACACGGTGACACACAGGATCACACAGAGACAGGCAGAGACACACAGAGACACACGGTGACACACAGGATCACACAGAGACACACAGAGACACACGGTGACACACAGGATCACACAGAGACAGGCAGAGACACACAGAGACACACGGTGACACACAGGATCACACAGAGACAGGCAGAGACACACAGAGACACACGGTGACACACAGGATCACACAGAGACAGGCAGAGACACACAGAGACACACGGTGACACACGGTGACACACAGAGACAGGCAGAGACACACAGAGACACACGGTGACACACAGAGACACGGGCAGGTGAGCTTGGCCTGGGCATGCAGAGACACGTGCGGAGACACGCAGAGACACGCGGAGACACGCAGAGACACACAGACACAGAGACACGCAGAGACACGCAGAGACACGCAGAAACACACAGAGACACACAGAGACACACAGGATCACACAGAGACACACACACGGTGATACACAGAGACACACAGACACACACACACGGTGACACACGCACGGTGACACACACGGAGAGAGCAGTGATACAGGAACACCCCACCACCACCCCCACAACCACCACCACCACCACCCCCACAACCACCACCACCACCCCCACAACCACCCTCACCACGCCAACCACCACCCTCACCACCACCACCACCACCCTCACCTCCCTCACCACCCTCACCACCCCCACCTCCCTCACCACCCTCACCACCACCACCACCCTCACCACCACCACCACCCTCACCACCCTCACCACCCTCACCACCCTCACCACCCCCACCTCCCTCACCACCCTCACCACCCTCACCACCCTCACCACCACCACCACCACCCTCACCTCCCTCACCACCCTCACCACCCCCACCTCCCTCACCACCCTCACCACCACCACCACCCTCATCACCCTCACCACCCTCACCACGCCAACCACCACCCTCACCACCCTCACCACCCCCACCTCCCTCACCACCCTCACCACCCTCACCGCGCTCACCACCCTCACCACCCTCACCACCCACACCACCCTCACCACCCTCACCACCACCCCCACAACCACCCTCACCACGCCAACCACCACCCTCACCACCACCTCCCTCACCACCACCTCCCTCACCACCCTCACCACGCCAACCACCACCCTCACCACCACCACCACCCTCACCACCACCACCACCACCCTCACCGCGCTCACCACCCTCACCACCACCACCCTCACCACCCTCACCACCCTCACCACCACCACCACCACCCTCACCGCGCTCACCACCCTCACCACCACCACCACCCTCACCACCCTCACCACCCTCACCACCCCCACCACCCTCACCACCACCACCACCCTCACCGCGCTCACCACCCTCACCACCCTCACCTCCCTCACCACCACCACCACCACCCTCACCACCACCACCACCCTCACCACCACCACCACCCTCACCACCCTCACCACCCTCACCACCACCACCACCCTCACCGCGCTCACCACCCTCACCACCCTCACCACCCTCACCACCCTCACCACCACCACCACCCTCACCACCCTCACCACCCTCACCACCACCACCACCCTCACCACCACCACCACCCTCACCACCACCACCACCCTCACCACCCTCACCACCCTCACCACCCTCACCACCACCACCCCCACCACCACCACCACCCTCACCACCCTCACCACCCTCACCTCCCTCACCACCCTCACCACCACGCTCACCACCCTCACCACCCTCACCACCCTCACCACCACCACCTCCCTCACCACCCTCACCACCACCACCACCCTCACCACCCTCACCTCCCTCACCACCACCACCTCCCTCACCACCCTCACCACCCTCACCACCCTCACCACCCTCACCTCCCTCACCACCACCACCCCCACCACCACCACCACCCTCACCACCCTCACCACCACCACCCCCACCACCACCACCACCCTCACCACCCTCACCACCCTCACCTCCCTCACCACCCTCACCACCACGCTCACCACCCTCACCACCCTCACCACCCTCACCACCCTCACCTCCCTCACCACCCTCACCACCATCACCACCACCCTCACCACCCTCACCACCCTCACCACGCTCACCACCCTCACCCTCACCACGCTCACCACGCTCACCACCCTCACCACCCTCACCACCCTCACCACGCTCACCACCCTCACCACGCTCACCACCCTCACCCTCACCACGCTCACCACGCTCACCACCCTCACCACCCTCACCACCACCCTCACCACGCTCACCACCTCCCTCACCACCCTCACCACCCTCACCACCACCACCCCCACCACCACCACCACCCTCACCGCGCTCACCACCCTCACCACCACCACCCCCACCACCCTCACCACCCTCACCACCCTCACCACCACCACCACCACCACCCTCACCACCCTCACCACCACCACCCCCACCACCACCACCACCCTCACCGCGCTCACCACCCTCACCACCACCACCCCCACCACCACCACCCTCACCGCGCTCACCACCCTCACCACCCTCACCACCCTCACCACCACCACCACCTCCCTCACCACCCTCACCACCACCACCACCTCCACCCCCACCACCCTCACCACCACCACCCTCACCACCACCCTCACCACCACCCCCACCCTCACCACCCTCACCACCCTCACCACCATGCTCACCACCCTCACCACCCTCACCACCACCCTCACCACCCTCACCACGCTCACCACCCTCACCTCCCTCACCACCCTCACCACCACGCTCACCACCCTCACCACCCTCACCACCCTCACCACCCTCACCTCCCTCACCACCCTCACCACCATCACCACCCACACCACCACCCTCACCACCCTCACCACCACCCTCACCACCCTCACCACCCTCACCACCCTCACCACGCTCACCACCCTCACCCTCACCACGCTCACCACGCTCACCACCCTCACCACCCTCACCACCCTCACCACGCTCACCACCCTCACCACGCTCACCACCCTCACCCTCACCACGCTCACCACGCTCACCACCCTCACCACCCTCACCACCACCCTCACCACGCTCACCACCTCCCTCACCACCCTCACCACCCTCACCGCGCTCACCTTGTACTCTTTGATCTCCTCCAAGAGGATCTCGTCAGCGTTGGCGAACACCTCCACCTTCTTCTGCCGCTCCACCTTGCGCCGTAACTTAGAGATGTCCTCCTGTGACACCACCATCATCACCATCATCACCACCATCATCAACATCATCATCATCATCACCATCATCATCATCACCACCATCATCACCATCATCATCATCACCATCATCATCGCCATCATCATCATCACCATCATCACCATCACCATCATCACCATCATCAACATCAACACCATCATTATCATCAACATCACCAACATCACCATCATCAACATCATCATCACCATCATCATCACCATCATCATCATCATCACCACCACCACCACACCGCCACCACTACCACGCACACACCATACACGCACACCGCACGTACATCACACATCACACACCGCACGTGCATCACACACCACCACCACCACGCACACACCGTACACACACACCACACACACCACGCACACACCGCACGTACATCACACACACACCACACACCACGCACACCACACGTCCATCACACACACACACACCGCACGCACACCGCACGCACACACACCACGCGGGCGAGTGAGCGTGCTAGTGAGCGGTGCGAACGAGCGTGCGGGTGAGCGTACGAGTGAGCGAGCGTACG
>NW_027621151.1:55000-60000 GCF_964198595.1 Lampetra fluviatilis
ACACACACACACATAGAGACACACACACTGAGACAGACACACGCACACAGAGACACACAGGTACACACACAGAGATACACACACACACAGTGACACACACACACACACACGCAGCTCCTCGGCCAGCTGGGCAGCCTCCACCGCCTGCACACACAGAGACACACAGACACACAGAGACACACACAGTGTACACACACAGAGACACACAGAGACACACACAGTGTACACACACACACACACAGGTACACACACACAGGTACACACACACAGGTACACACACACGTACAAACACACACACAGGTACACACAGGTACACACGTGCATAGACACACGTACACACACACAGGTACACACACACAGGTACACACAGGTACACACACAGGTACACACACACAGGTACACACACACACAGGTACACACACACACACAGGTACACACACAGATACACACACACAGGTACACACACACACAGGTACACACACACACACAGGTACACACACAGATACACACACACAGGTACACACACACAGGTACACACACACAGGTACACACACACAGGTACACACACACACACAGGTACACACACACACACAGGTACACACACACAGGTACACACACACAGGTACACACACACAGGTACACACACACAGGTACACACACACACACAGGTACACACACACACAGGTACACACACACACACAGGTACACACACACACACAGGTACACACACACAGGTACACACACACAGGTACACACACACAGGTACACACACACAGGTACACACACACACAGTGGGCGAGCGTGTGGGCGAGCGTGCAAGTGAGCTGGTGAGCGTGCGCGTGAGCGTGCGGGTGAGTTGGTGAGCGAGTGGGTGAGCGTGCGAGCGTACAGGTGAGCTGGTGTGCGGGTGATCGAGCGGGTGAGCTGGTGTGTGGGTGAGCGTGCTGGTGAGCGAGCTGGTGAGCGAGCTGGTGGGTGAGCAGGCGAGTGTGCGGGTGAGCTGGTGGGTGAGCTGGTGGGTGAGCAGGCGAGTGTGCGGGTGAGCGTGCACGTGAGCTGGTGAGCTGGTGGGTGAGCTGGTGAGCGTGTGGGTGAGTGTGCGTGCGAGTATGCGGGTGAGCTGGTAATCGAGCGGGTGAGCATGTGGGTGAACGTGTGGGTGAGCTGGTGAGCGAGCGGGTGAGCTGGCGAGCTGGCTAGTGAGCGTGCGGGTGAGCGTGCGGGTGAGCTGGTTAGCGAGCGGGTGAGCTGGCGAGCTGGCTAGTGAGCGTGCGGGTGAGCGTGCGGGTGAGCTGGTGAGCGAGCGGGTGAGCTGGCGAGCTGGCTAGTGAGCGTGTGGGTGAGCTGGTGAGCGAGCGGGTGAGCTGGCTAGTGAGCGTGCGGGTGAGCTGGTGAGCGAGCGGGTGAGCTGGTGAGCTGGCTAGTGAGCGTGCGGGTGAGCGTGCGGGTGAGCTGGTGAGTGTGCGGGTGAGCTGGTGGGTGAGCTGTTGGGTGAGCTGCTGGGTGAGCTGGTGGGTGAGCTGGTGGGTGAGCGAGCTGGTGAGCGTGCGGGTGAGCGAGCGGGTGAGCTGGTGGGTGAGCTGTTGGGTGAGCTGGTGGGTGAGCTGGTGGGTGAGCTGGTGGGTGAGCGAGCTGGTGAGCGTGCGGGTGAGCGAGCGGGTGAGCTGGTGGGTGAGCAAGCGGGTGAGTGTGCGGGTGAGCGTGCGGGTGAGCGAGCGGGTGAGCGTGTGGGTGAGCGAGCTGGTGAGCGTGTGGGTGAGCGAGCGAGCTGGTAATCGAGCGGGTGAGCGTGTGGGTGAGCGTGCGAGCGTGCGGTGAGCGTGCGGGTGAGCTGGTGGGTGAGCGAGCGGGTGAGCGGGTGAGCTGGTAATCGAGCTGGTGAGTGAGCGGGTGAGCGAGCTGGTGAGCGTGTGGGTGAGCGTGCGGGTGAGCGTGTGGGTGAGTGTGCGTGCGAGCGTGCGGGTGAGCTGGTAATCGAGCGGGTGAGCGTGTGGGTGAGCGTGTGGGTGAGCTGGTGAGCGAGCGGGTGAGCTGGTGAGCTGGCTAGTGAGCGTGCGGGTGAGCGTACAGGTGAGCTGGTGAGTGTGCGGGTGAGCTGGTGGGTGAGCGAGCTGGTGAGCGTGTGGGTGAGCGGTGAGCGTGCGAGCGTGCGGTGAGCGTGCGGGCGGGCGAGCTGGTGAGCGTGCGGGTGAGCTGGTGGGTGAGCTGGTGGGTGAGCTGGTGGGTGAGCGAGCTGGTGAGCGTGCAGGTGAGCGAGCGGGTGAGCTGGTGGGTGAGCAAGCGGGTGAGCGTGCGGGTGAGCTGGTGGGTGAGCGAGCGGGTGAGCGTGCGGGTGAGCGAGCGGGTGAGCGAGCGGGTGAGCGTGTGGGTGAGTGTGTGGGTGAGCGTGCGGGTGAGCGTGCGGGTGAGTGTGCGGGTGAGCGTGCGGGTGAGCGAGCGGGTGAGCGTGTGGGTGAGCGAGCTGGTGAGCGTGTGGGTGAGCGAGCGAGCTGGTAATCGAGCGGGTGAGCGTGTGGGTGAGCGTGCGAGCGTGCGGTGAGCGTGCGGGTGAGCTGGTGGGTGAGCGAGCGGGTGAGCGGGTGAGCTGGTAATCGAGCTGGTGAGCGAGCTGGTGAGCGTGTGGGTGAGCGTGCGGGTGAGCTGGTGAGCGAGCGGGTGAGCGTGTGGGTGAGCTGGCTAGTGAGCGTTGGGTGAGCGTGTGGGTGAGCGAGCGGGTGAGCGTGTGGGTGAGCGAGCGGGTGAGCGAGCGGGTGAGCGAGCTGGTGAGCGTGTGGGTGAGCGGTGAGCGTGCGAGCGTGCGGTGAGCGTGCGGGCGGGCGAGCTGGTGAGCGTGCGGGTGAGCTGGTGGGTGAGCGTGTGGGTGAGCGAGTGGGTGAGCGAGCGGGTGAGCGTGCGGGTGAGCGAGCGAGCTGGTAATCGAGCTGGTGAGCGAGCGGGTGAGCGAGCTGGTGAGCGTGCGGGTGAGCGGGCGAGCTGGTAATCGAGCTGGTGAGCGAGCGGGTGAGCGTGCGGGTGAGCGAGCTGGTGAGCGTGCGGGTGAGCTGGTGGGTGAGCGAGCGGGTGAGCGTGCGGGTGAGCGTGCGGGTGAGCGAGCTGGTGAGCGTGTGGGTGAGCGTGTGGGTGAGCGGTGAGCGTGCGAGCGTGCGAGTGAGCGTGCGGGTGAGCTGGTGAGCGAGCGGGTGAGCGTGCGGGTGAGCGAGCTGGTGAGCGAGCGGGTGAGCGTGCGGGTGAGCGAGCTGGTGAGCGTGCGGGTGAGCTGGTGGGTGAGCGAGCGGGTGAGCGTGCGGGTGAGCGTGCGGGTGAGCGAGCTGGTGAGCGTGTGGGTGAGCGTGTGGTTGAGCGGTGAGCGTGCGAGCGTGCGGGTGAGCGTGCGGGTGAGCTGGTGAGCGAGCGGGTGAGCGAGCGGGCGAGCGAGCTGGTGAGCGTGCGGGTGAGCGTGCGGGTGAGCGTTGGGTGAGCGAGCGGGTGAGCGTGCGGGTGAGCGTGCGGGTGACCTTGCGTTTGTGCATCTCCAGAGCCTGGCTGCGCAGTGCCAGCTCCTTCTCGACGGCGGCGATCGTCGCCTGGAGAACTCGTTCCTTGTCCTCCAGACGGCGCACAACCTGCATCTGTGCGTCCACCTACAACACACACACAACACACACTCACTCACTCATTCATTATACACTACACTATACACTACACTACACACTACACTATACACTCACTCATTATACACTATACACTACACTATACACTACACTACACACTATACACTACACTATACACTACACTACACACTATACACTACACTATACACTACACACTACACTATACACTACACTATACACTACACTACATACTATACACTACACACTATACACACACACTCACTCCTTATACACTATACACTACACTATACACTCACTCATTTATACACTACACACTACATACACTATACTATACACTATATACTACACTACACTACATACTACACTATACACTACACTATACACTACACTATACACTACACTATACACTACACTATACACTACACACTACACACTACACTACACTATACACTACACACTATACACACACACTCACTCCTTATACACTATACACTACACTATACACTCACTCATTATACACTACACACTACATACACTATACTATACACTATATACTACACTACACTACATACTACACTATACACTACACTATACACTACACTATACACTACACTACACACTACACTATACACTACACTATACACTACACTATACACTACACTATACACTACACTATACACTACACTATACACTACACACTGCACTATACACTACACTACACACTACACTATACACTACACTACACACTACACTATACACTCGATGGTGGAGATGATGATGGTGTTGGTGGTGTTGTAAGATGTGAGTCAAGTCCCCTCGCTCCTCCCTCCCTCCCCGCACCTGAGTCTTGAGGGTGAGCACCATGGAAGTGATGATGATGATGGTGATGATGATGATGATGGTGTTGGTGATGTTGGTGGTGTTGGTGGTGTTGTCAGATGTGAGTCAAGTCCCCCCCCCCCTCTCCCCTCCCTCCCCCTTGAGGGTGAGCACCATGGAAGTAATGATGATGGTGGTGATGGTAGTAGGTTTTTTTTACCCTTTTAAACAGGTGTCAGTTTTGTACCAGTTTAAAATGGAAAAAAAACCTACTACTACATTTTGCCACTGCTAAAGGAGATGTCTCATGGTGTAAATGCTTAACCCCGAGCTCTCATACTCTGATGGGTGCGTTGTCTTTGAGTTGTGCGCCTTTTGGCGTCATCTGGTCCAACCCATGTGAGACTAGCAGAGGTGTGGACTCGAGTCATGTGACTTGGACTCGAGTCAGACTCGAGTCATGAATTTGATGACTTGCGACTCGACTTGGACTTGCATAACAATGACTTTGTCCCACCTCTGAGATGTGGACTCGAGTCATGTGACTTGGACTCGAGTCAGACTCGAGTC
>NW_027621151.1:67500-72500 GCF_964198595.1 Lampetra fluviatilis
TCATCATCAGTAGCATCATCAGCAGCATCAGCAGCAGCATCATCATCAGCATCATCAGTAGCAGCAGCATCAGCATCATCATCAGTAGCATCATCAGCAGCATCATCATCAGCATCATCAGTAGCAGCAGCATCATCATCATCATCAGTAGCATCATCAGCAGCATCAGCAGCATCATAATCAGCAGCAACAGCAGCATCAGAGTCATCAGCAGCATCATCATCATCACCAGCATCAGCATCAGCGTCAGGAGATGGTGATGGTGGTGGTTGTGGTAGTTGTGATGGTGATGATGATGGTGATGATGATGGTGGTGATGATGGTGGTTGTGGTGGTTGTGATGGTGGTAATGGTGATGGTGGTGGTGGTTGTGATGGTGGTGGTGATGGTGGTGGTTGTGGTGGTTGTGATGGTTGTGATGATGGTGGTGATGGTGGTTGTGGTGGTGGTGATGGTGGTTGTGATGATGGTGATGATGGTGGTGGTGGTGGTGTTTGTGGTGGTTGTGATGATGGTGGTGATGGTGGTTGTGGTGGTGGTGATGGTGGTTGTGATGATGGTGGTGATGGTGGTTGTGGTGGTGGTGATGGTGGTTGTGATGATGGTGATGATGGTGGTGATGGTGGTGGTGGTGGTGTTTGTGGTGGTTGTGATGATGGTGGTGATGGTGGTTGTGGTGGGTGGTGGTGATGGTGGTTGTGATGATGGTGGTTGTGGTGGTGGTGATTGTGATGATGGTGATGGTGGTTGTGATGGTGGTGGTGGTGGTTGTGATGATGGTGATGATGGTGGTTGTGGTGGTGATGATGGTGATGATGATGGTGATGATGATGGTGGTGATGATGGTGGTTGTGGTGGTGGTAATGGTGATGGTTGTGATGGTGGTGATGGTGATGGTGGTGATGGTGATGGTGGTGATGGTGGTGATGGTGGTGGTTGTGATGGTGGTGGTGGTGGTGATGGTGGTGGTTGTGGTAGTTGTGATGGTGATGATGATGGTGATGATGATGGTGGTGATGATGGTGGTTGTGGTGGTTGTGATGGTGGTAATGGTGATGGTGGTGGTGGTTGTGATGGTGGTGGTGGTGGTGATGGTGGTGGTTGTGGTGGTTGTGATGGTTGTGATGATGGTGGTGATGGTGGTTGTGGTGGTGGTGAGTGGTGGTTGTGATGATGGTGATGATGGTGGTGGTGGTGGTGTTTGTGGTGGTTGTGATGATGGTGGTGATGGTGGTTGTGGTGGTGGTGATGGTGGTTGTGATGATGGTGGTGATGGTGGTTGTGGTGGTGGTGATGGTGGTTGTGATGATGGTGATGATGGTGGTGATGGTGGTGGTGGTGGTGTTTGTGGTGGTTGTGATGATGGTGGTGATGGTGGTTGTGGTGGTGGTGGTGATGGTGGTTGTGATGATGGTGGTTGTGATGATGGTGGTTGTGGTGGTGGTGATTGTGATGATGGTGATGGTGGTTGTGATGGTGGTGGTGGTGGTTGTGATGATGGTGATGATGGTGGTTGTGGTGGTGATGATGGTGATGATGATGGTGATGATGATGGTGGTGATGATGGTGGTTGTGGTGGTGTAATGGTGATGGTTGTGATGGTGGTGATGGTGGTGATGGTGATGGTGGTGATGGTGGTGATGGTGGTGGTTGTGATGGTGGTGATGATGGTGGTGGTGATGATGGTGGTGATTGGTGGTGGTTGTGGTGGTTGTGATGATGGTGATGATGTTGGTTGTGATGATGGTGGTTGTGATGATGGTGTGAGATGGTTGTGATGATGGTGGCTGTGATGATGGTGGGATGGTTGTGATGATGGTGGTTGTGATGATGGTGGTGATGGTTGTGATGATGGTGGTTGTGATGATGGTGGTGATGGTTGTGATGATGGTGGTTGTGATGATGATGGTGGTGGTGGTTGTGATGATGGTGGTGATGGTGGTGATGGTGGTGGTTGTGGTGGTTGTGATGGTTGTGATGATGGTGGTGATGGTGGTGATGGTGGTGGTTGTGGTGGTTGTGGTGGTGGTGATGGTGGTTGTGGTGATGGTGGTTGTGATGATGGTGATGGTGGTGATGGTGGTTGTGGTGGTTGTGGTGATGGTGGGTGGTGGTGGTGTGGTGGTGAGGGTGGTGTGGTGGTGGTGATGGTGGTGGTGTGTGTGGTGGTGTGATTGTGTTGTGGTGATGGTGGTTGTGGTGGTGTGGTGGTTGTGATGATGGTGATGATTGTGGTGTGGTGGTGGTGATGGTGGTTGTGATGATGGTGATGGTGGTTGTGGTGGTGGTGAGGTTGTGGTGGTTGTGATGTGGTGGTGGTGATGTGGTGGTGGTGATGGTGGTGATGGTGGTGGTTGTGGTGGTTGTGATGATGGGGTTGTGGTGGTGGTTGTGATGGTGTGATGGTGGTTGTGGTGGTGGTGATGGTGGTTGGTGGGTGATGGTGGTTGTGGTGATGGTGGTTGTGGTGGTGGTGGTGTGATGGTGGTGATGTGATGATGGTGGTGTGGTGGTGGTGATGGTGGTGGTGATGGTTGTGATGATGGTGGTTGTGATGATGGTGGTGATGGTGGTGGTAGTGGTGGTGGTGTGTGGTGGTGATGTGGTGGTTGTGGTGGTGGTGATGGTGGTTGTGGTGGTGGTGATGGGTGGTTGTGGTGGTGATGGTGGTTGTGGTGTGGTGGTGGTGGGTGGTTGTGGTGGTTGTGATGTGGTGGTTGTGGTGGTGGTGTGTGGTGTGATGATGGTGATGATGGTGGTTGTGGTGGTGGTGGTTGTGATGGTGGTGTGGTGGTGGTGGTGGTGTGTGGTGATGGTGGTTGTTGGTGGGTGGTGATGGTGGTGTGGTGGTGGTGTGGTGGGTTGTGGTGGTTGTGATGGTGGTGATGTGGTGGTGTGGTGGTGGTGTGGTTGTGGTGGTGGTGTGATGGTGGTGGTTGTGGTGATGGTGGTGGTGTGATGGTGGTGATGGTTGTGTGATGGTGGTTGTGATGATGGTGGTGATGGTTGTGATGATGGTGGTTGTGTGATGATGGTGGGGTTGTGATGATGGTGGTGATGGTGGTGATGGTGTGGTTGTGGGTGGTTGTGATGGTGGTGATGGGGGGGTGGTGGTGATGGTGGTGGATGTGTGGTGGTGTGGTGGTTGTGGTGGTGGTGATGGTGGGTGTGGTGGTTGTGGTGATGGTGTGGTGGTGGGGTGGTGGTGGTGGTGGTGGGTGGTGGTGGTGGTGGTGGGTGGTGGTTGTGGTGGTGTGGTGGTGGTGGTGGTGGTGTGGTGGGTTGTGGTGGTGTGATGGTGGTGGTGGTGTGGTGGTTGGTGGTTGTGATGTGGTGATGATTGTGGTGTGGTGGTGGTGATGGTGGTTGTGATGTGGTGATGGTGGTTGTGGTGGTGGTGTGGTTGGGTGGTTGTGATGATGGTGGTTGTGGTGGTGGTGATGGTGGTGGTTGGTGGTGGTGATGGTGGTTGTGGTGGATGGTGGTTGTGGTGGTTGGTGATGTGGTGGTGGTGAGGTGGTTGTGTGGTGGTTGGGTGTGGTGGTGGTGGTTGGTGATGGTGGTGTGGTGGTGGTGGTGGTGTGTGGTGGTGGTGGTTGTGTGGTGGTGATGGTGGTGGTGATGGTTGTGATGATGGTGGTTGTGATGGTGGTGATGGTGGTGGTTGTGGTGGTTGTGATGATGGTGATGTGGTGGTTGTGGTGGTGGTGATGGTGGTGGCTGGTGGTGGTGGTTGTGGTGGGTTGGTGGTTGTGGTGGTGATGGTGGTGGTTGTGGTGGTGATGATGGTGGTGTTGTGGTGGTGGTGGTGTTGTGTTGTGGTTGATGGTGGATGTGGTGGTGGTGGTGTGGTTGTGATGTGATGATGGTGGTGATGGTGGTGGTGGTAGGTGGTGGTTGTGATGATGGTGATGTGGTGGTGGTGGTTGTGGTGGTTGTGGTGGTTGTGATGGTGATGGTGGTGGTGGTTGTGGTGGTTGTGTGATGGTGATGGGTGGTTGTGATGGTGGTGGTTGATGGTGGTGATGATGGTGGTTGTGGTGGATGGTGATGATGGTGTTGTGGTGGTGGTGATGGTGGTTGTGATGATGGTGATGGTGGTTGTGGTAGTGGTGGTGGTTGTGATGGTGGTGATGGTCATGGTGGTGATGGTGGTGATGGTGGTTGTGATGATGGTGGTTGTGATGGTTGTGATGGGTGGTGGATGGTGGTTGTTGGTGGTTGTGATGATGGTGCTGATGGTGGTTGTGATGATGGTGGTTGTGATGATGGTGATGATGGTGGTTGTGATGATGGTGATGGTGGTTGTGATGATGGTGGTGATGGTGGTTGTGATGATGGTGATGATGGTGGTTGTGATGATGGTGGTTGTGATGGTTGTGATGGTGGTGATGGTGATGATGGTGGTTGTGATGGTGGTGATGGTGGTTGTGATGGTGGTGATGGTGGCGGTGTCTCACCTCTGCGCGCGACCTCCTCTCGGCGGCCATGAGAGCCACCTTGTCACGTTGCTCCTTGGGCGCCGACTTGTACATGTCCAGCAGTAGCTTCATCTCACGCTGACTCTCCTGTGCCTTCCTGCACACTCACACAGTCACACACACACATACATACACAGTCACACACACACACAGTCACACACACAGACACACACACACAGACACACAGACACACAGACACACACACACACACAGACTTGTACATGTCCAGCAGTAGCTTCATCTCACGCTGACTCTCCTGCGCCTTCCTGCACACACACACACACAGTCACACACACACAGTCACAGACACACACAGACACACACCAGACACACACACACACACAGTCACACACACACACAGTCACACACACACACACACACAGTCACACACACACACAGACACAGACACACACACACACAGTCACACACACACACACACAGACTTGTACATGTCCAGCAGTAGCTTCATCTCACGCTGACTCTCCTGCGCCTTCCTGCACACACACACACAGTCACACA
>NW_027621152.1:0-26458 GCF_964198595.1 Lampetra fluviatilis
TAGTGTAGTGTATAGTAGTGTATAGTAGTGTATAGTGTAGTGTATAGTAGTGTATAGTAGTGTATAGTGTAGTGTATAGTAGTGTATAGTAGTGTATAGTGTAGTGTATAGTGTAGTGTATAGTAGTGTATAGTAGTGTATAGTGTAGTGTATAGTAGTGTATAGTGTAGTGTATAGTAGTGTATAGTAGTGTATAGTGTAGTGTATAGTGTAGTGTATAGTGTAGTGTATAGTAGTGTATAGTGTAGTGTATAGTAGTGTATAGTAGTGTATAGTGTAGTGTATAGTGTAGTGTATAGTAGTGTAGTGTATAGTGTAGTGTATAGTAGTGTAGTGTATAGTAGTGTAGTGTATAGTAGTGTAGTGTATAGTAGTGTAGTGTATAGTGTAGTGTATAGTAGTGTATAGTAGTGTATAGTGTAGTGTATAGTAGTGTAGTGTATAGTAGTGTAGTGTATAGTAGTGTAGTGTATAGTGTAGTGCATAGTAGTGTAGTGTATGGTAGTGTAGTGTATAGTGTAGTGTATAGTAGTGTATAGTAGTGTATAGTAGTGTATAGTGTAGTGTAGAGTGTAGTGTATAGTAGTGTAGTGTATAGTGTAGTGTATAGTAGTGTAGTGTATAGTATAGTGTATAGTGTAGTGTATAGTGTAGTGTATAGTGTAGTGTATAGTAGTGTAGTGTATAGTGTAGTGTATAGTAGTGTATAGTAGTGTATAGTAGTGTAGTGTAGAGTATAGTGCAGTGTATAGTAGTGTAGTGTATAGTGTAGTGTATAGTAGTGTAGTGTATAGTATAGTGTATAGTGTAGTGTATAGTATAGTAGTGTATAGTAGTGTAGTGTAGAGTATAGTGTAGTGTATAGTTGTGTAGTGTATCGTAGTGTAGTGTATAGTGTAGTGTATAGTAGTGTAGTTTATAGTGTAGTGTATAGTGTAGTGTATAGTATAGTAGTGTATAGTAGTGTAGAGTATAGTGTAGTGTATAGTAGTGTAGTGTATAGTGTAGTGTATAGTAATGTAGTGTATAGTAGTGTAGTGTATAGTAGTGTATAGTAGTGTAGTGTATAGTAATGGTGTATAGTAGTGTAGTAGTGTAGTGTATAGTGTCGTGTATAGTATAGTAGTGTATAGTAGTGTAGTGTATAGTAGTGTAGTGTAGAGTATAGTGTAGTGTATAGTAGTGTAGTGTATTGTAGTGTAGTGTATAGTAGAGTAGTGCCCCCCCCCCCCCCCCCCCCCCCCCCCCCCCCCCCCCCCCCCCCCCCCCCCCCCCCCCCCCCCCCCCCCCCCCCCCCCCCCCCCCCCCCCCCCCCCCCCCCCCCCCCCCCCCCCCCCCCCCCCCCCCCCCCCCCCCCCCCCCCCCCCCCCCCCCCCCCCCCCCCCCCCCCCCCCCCCCCCCCCCCCCCCCCCCCCCCCCCCCCCCCCCCCCCCCCCCCCCCCCCCCCCCCCCCTCCATAGAGCCCAATGTGTTTGTTTACCGACCATTTCCCTGTTAACAACGGGCTTTTGTAGGCACAGTAAATATTAATTAATGCACCGATTAACCACGTTTCTTTTAATATTGTGTGTTTCTAATGCCGTTAGCATCTTTACGTATTCATATCTATTGTTTAAATATTTTTAAAGTACGTTTTCCGGGTGAAAAAGGGATAACTTTCGATGCTAGCGGAGCGAATTAAGCCTTTGACGTGCATTCGTCATTTCGGCAATTTGGTCATTCGGAATTGGGGCGCTGTCGGCGTAGAAACGGTGCACGAGCAATTCGCCATGAGCCGAATTCGCCGTACCGGATGGGTCCGATTTGGGCACGCACGGGGAAGGACGGCGCACGTCACGACCAAAACAATGGGCTCGGTCTTGCGGCGGTGCGCGTGGTTTTGGACTTTACCCTACGTGCGCACCGTGTGCAAGCCAACCCTCTGGGAAGTGTCGTCTACGCCGACATCAAGTGGTCGTAGAAGAGGGGCTTAAGTCGGCGGGACAAATCCAAAGCGTTGGATGGAACTGATGCGGGCTGGGTGTGTCTGTGTGTGTGTGTCAATGCGTATGGTAGTGTAGCGGTTAGCGCTATGAACCTGGCGACCCGGGTTCGATTCCCGCTCACGGACAACACCAGTGACGATTATCCGAACCGGTCCTGGGCCTCCCCGAGGTTGACTCAGCCTCAAATGAGTACCTGGTGCGGTGTGTAAACATCGCCACTGGGGAGACAAAGGCGGTCGGGCGTGGCGCTGGCCACTCACCTCCTCGTGTGCCGTTCCGGCCTTCATAGGTACTCGCTAACAGCACTTGGCCCTACAGTCTGTTAAGGCTACACGGGGGATCTTTGTCTTTGTGTTTTGGTGTGTGAAAAGTTTGGAAAATATATATTTTTTAATTGGGGCAGGAGGCACTGGGGGATTACCACTTATTGTACATAATTCAGGAATATTGGATAATTCGACAAAAGCCAGATGAACCAAAATGTGTCGATTTAACAAGGGTTGACCGTATCTGCCATCCATGCCAGCAGAAGGGTCTCTCCCCGCTACGGGAGGGCAAACTGATGACCCTCTTCCACTCCCCGCCAAGACGTCTTTGCGAGAGGTGGAAGCACCCGCACTCGTTTTCTCCCCACCGCACGCGTTTGCGTACGCGCGGCAAACCCTGACCGGTGACAGAATTTGCTCTCTCGCCATTCATCGGGTAAAACCGGCAGCGCGGAACAGCCCCGAAGCCGAACAGCCCTCGTCTTTGGCGAGGCGCCATGGAGGAGGAATCTTACTGTTGCCACCGCGCCTCGTATGTGCAGTTCTCGCAGTCGGCAGGAGCTTGCCACTTGAGCTTGAAGAAGAAGTTCCGTCCAGTCAAGGTCACGTTTTGTGGCCTTGGCAAGGGCTTCATTTCTGCGATGACACAAAACGTATCCATCTTCTTGGTTCTTTCGGTAAAGTCACGTAGAAGGGAAGTAATAAAATAACCAGGTCTGTCTCCCCGACAGACCTGGTCTTCACCTGAGGACGGCTGCTTGCGTTGTGGCCGAAACGTCGTGAGAATTAATTTATTATGCTTTATTTTTATTATTGTATTACTTCCCTTCTACGTGACTTTACCGAAAGAACCAAGAAGATGAATCCCTGCAGTCACGAAAGCTTTCAATCGAAACAAAACGTATCGCCAAAAAAATTCAAGGTCTCCTCCGAGTAGCATGCGCAGAAACACACACAGGCCTGTTGGGGCAAGTCCTGTAATTATATAAACTTCCAAAACAATATTTTTTTATTCTACCAGGCAAGGCCCACTGGGCTATCGTGTGGAAATGCATGTTGATTCTAAATGCGGAGTAGGGAAAAAACAGTGGACCCCGGACAAAAAAATCCACGCGACCACGGGGAGAACACGCAAACTACAAATATACAGCAGGCATCGGTGTCGGGATCGAACCCACGACCACAAGGCGAGGTAGTTAACATCTCGTCACCACGACGCCTGATGAGGAACCACAGACACGAGCAGCATCAGCAGCATCAGCAGCAGCATCAACATCAGCAGCAGCAGCATCAGCATCATCAGCTGCAGCATCAGCATCAGCAGCATCAGCATCAGCAGCATCAGCAGCAGCAGCATCAGCAGCATCAGCATCAGCAGCAGCATCAGCAGCATCAGCATCAGCAGCATCAGCATCAGCAGCATCAGCAGCAGCATCAGCAGCAGCATCAGCTGCAGCATCAGCATCAGCAGCATCAGCAGCATCAGCATCAGCAGCATCAGCAGCAGCAGCATCAGCATCAGCAGCATCAGCATCATCATCAGCAGCAGCAGCTGCGTGGTCAGCTGGTGCTGCATTTTCCCCCAAGTTCTGCGGTCCTCTATGTACTCGGTGTGGTGAGTAAGTGGTTGAGTCAGTGAGTCGAGTTGGTGCGTGTGTTGTTGCTGGCTGAACACAGTGGCGATGATGATGGGCGAGACAGAAAGAGTCAGACCCTGGGCGGTTAGGGAGGAATCAATGAGTAAAAAAAAAGTTTTTTAAATTTCGGAAAAATATTTCACCTGGAAAATCCCACGTGATGTGTAATCGGTCCATGAAAAACAATTTCTTACTTTAAATAGAGTTCTGCAAAATTATGTTGAGCCAAATTTGGCTTTTTTTATCGATAACGTTGGCCAACCAACCCACACACGCGCACACGCACTCACACACACGTCCACAAGTACCGGAAGAAGGGTGTGAGTGGGTTGTAGCTGCGGCAGCAGGCAGAGAGACCCACTCGGAGAGGTTTAACAAGAAACCGAAGCGAAACCTCAACACACAATTCATGAGTCACCGTTTGGAACAGAAACAAGGGAAGTCGTCCCTGCCTTCCCCTCCCCTCCCCCCTAAAGCCACCACAAAACATTCGCGTGGTCACATCGAGTCCGCACGAAAAGGGGGGTTGAACATTTTCTGAGAATAAATAAAAATAAACATTTAAAAATATATTACGCGCGCGCGTGTGTGTGTGCCTGAAATGAGTACCTGGTGCGGTGTGTAAACATCGCCACTGGGGAGACAAAGGCGGTCGGGCGTGGTGCTGGCCACCCACCCCCTCGTGTGCTGTGCCAGCCTTCATAGGTCTCGCTAACAGCACTTGCCCCTACAGCCTGTTAAGGCTATACGGGGGATCTTTGTCTTTATCTTTGTGTGTTCTGGACGCGGGTTTTTTTTATTATTTCCCACGCGAACCCCCCACCACCCTCCCCACGTAGTTACAGCGTTTCCGCGATTGTAAACGGGCGGAAACGTAAAACGTCCACCCAAATGTCCGTCCGTGAAGACCGAACGTTGGGTTCAACGCACCCCTAAGCACGGCCAATAGATGCGTCCGTGCAAAAGCCTCCGATGTACCGGCCCGTACGAGCCGGGTTGGAGTGTTAACTTGGGCGCGCGCGCGCCGGTGAGTTTAAACGACACGCGGGCACGCGGGCACATGGCACCGTGACCTGTTTAGGGGTCAATCCCGATTCGTATTCTTTGGGTCAATCTGGATTTGAAGCTTTCGTGAGGAGGGTGGGGAGGGGCTGGGTGGGGCTGGGTGGGGAGGGGAGGGTGGGGAGGGGCTGGGTGGGGAGGGCAGGGTGGAGAGGGGCTGGGTGGGGAGGGTGGGGCAGGGTGGGGAGGGGCTGGGTGGGGAGGGGCTGGGTCGGGAGGGGCTGGGTGGGGAGGGTCGGGACGGGCTGGGTGGGGAGGGTGGGAACGGGCTGGGTGGGGAGGGTGGGGCTGGGTTGGGGTGGGGTGGGGAGGGGCTAGGTGGGGAGGATGGGGCTGGGTGGGGGTGGGAGGGGCTGGGTGGGGAGGGGCTGGTCACCCCGTGGTGCCCTTATAAAACTCAACGTTTAACCTACTCACGCCGGCTTGTGCCCGCCCTCACAGTCGGGCTTATTTGCGGAATACACCACGCTGCCGTTGACCCTGCAGGCCATTGACCGAGCAACCCAACGTTCCTACCAGCTCCCTCCGCAGGACAATGTGTTTATTATGCATAGCACACAGCATCCAACCCCGCCTCGCCATCCCATCCATCCACCCAGCATCGTGAACGTGATAAGAGAACTTCGTGAAAAGTCCGGGACATCCGGTCTAACAAAGTAAATATCAATCTTGATTTGAAGCTTTCGTGACTGCAGGAATTCATGCTCTTTGGTCACGTAGGTAGAAATAAAATAAAATAATTTTTTGAAATAAAATATTTTTTATTTTCTTCCTACGTGACTTTACCGAAAAAAAACAAAAAGAGTATAAAGAATATTAAACTGTTCTATCTCGGACTACTTAGCGGCAGTGGTAAAGCTTTCACGACCAATATTATCCATAATATACACTACACTATACACTACACTACTATACACTACACTATACACTACACTACTATACACTACACTACTATACACTATACTCTACACTAAACACTACACTACTATACACTATACTCTACACTATACACTACACTATACACTACACTACTATACACTATACTCTAAACTAAACACTACACTACTATACACTATACTCTACACTATACACTACACTATACACTACACTACTATACACTACACTACTATACACTATACTCTTCACTAAACACTACACTACTATACACTACTATACTATACACTACTATACACTACACTACTATACACTATACACTACTATACACTATACTCTACACTATACACTACACTACTATACACTAAAATACACTGCGCTACTATACACTACTATACACTACACTATACACTACTATACACTACACTACTATACACTACACTATACACTACTATACACTACAAAACTATACACTACACTACTATACAATACATTACACTACTATACTCTACACTACACTACTATACACTACACTATACACTACTATACACTACAATACACTACTATACTATACAATACACTAAAATACAATACACTATGATACACTACTATACTCTACACTATACACTACACTACTATACACTCCACTACTATACACTACACTATACACTATACTATACAATACTATACAATACTACACTATACACTACTATACACTACACTATACACTACTATACACTACACTACTATACTATACACTACACTATACACTACTATAGACTACACTACGATACACTACACTATACACTATTATACTGTACACTAAAATACACTACACTACTATACACTACACTATACACTACTATACACTCCACTACTATACACTCCACTATACACTACACTATACACTACACTACTATACACTACACTACTATACACTACACTATACACTACACTATACTACACTATACACTACACTATACACTACACTACACACTGCACTACTATACACTGCACTACTATACACTACACTATACACTACACTATACACTACACTATACACTATTATACTATACACTAAAATACACTACACTACGAAACACTACTATACACTACACTATACACTACACTATACACTACTATACACTCCACTACTATATACTACACTATACACTACACTACTATACACTACACTACTATACACTACACTATACACTACACTATACACTACACTACTATACACTACACTACTATACACTACACTACTATACACTACACTACTATACACTACACTATACACTACACTATACTCTACACTACGATACGTAAATTTGTGTCGTTAAACCCTCCACCACCCGACGCAGCCAATCAACAAAACGTGCAGCATTCAAGCGGCTGTGTGTGTTGCGGAGTAAAACAGGTGAGCGAAGAGGTGAGTGAAGAGGTGAGTGAAGATATTCTTAGGTTTTTTCGGTAAAGTCACGTAGGTAAAAAATTCAAATTAATAAAAGTAAAATAAAAAGAAAATAAAATCACGACGTTCCGGAGGCAACACAAGCCTCCGTCTTTAGGTGGAACAGTCACAGCACGATAGCTGTATCAAGTGAGAGAAATTACAAGAACACAGTATTTGTATATATACTGGTTGAGGGTGGGAGGAGCCAAGGTAGGCACCTGGATATTATTTTTAAATCCTTTATATTAAGTTCGCTTGCTTGCTTGCGCGCTTACGACCGTGCAAATCTTTCGGTCGTTTTTTAACCCACTTCCCGTGATCCAATCGAGCTGACATTTTGCACACAGACTCGTTGTGCGTGACAATTTCTTTTCGTGAAAATTTTCCCCCAAAATTTTACACTTTTTAGGTAAAAAAAAATTCTATTTAATTACCAATTGCTTAATGGTGGCAGGCAATCATCTGACCCATAGGTGGCAGCCATCTCCAGCCAGAGGACGAGAGGACTCTAGCCGCCCGTTTCAAAGACCAATGTGGGCTGGGTTGTGGCCCATTGAACACGCACATAAAGGATTTATAGTGAAAAAGTTTGTTTTTACGGGTAAATTTTTTGTGAGGTTCGGTGCGGCTGAAGCACGCTGCTAGGAATGAGCCTTTGTGAGTGAACAGGTGAGTGAACAGGTGAGTGAACAGGTGAGTGAACAGGTGAGTGAACAGGTGAGTGAACAGGTGCTGAGATTCTCACCTCGAACGTTGGTGGACGAGGTGATGTTGCAGGCGTTGGTGGAGGTGGTGGAGGTTGTGCAGGAGATGGAGGAGGAGGAGGAGGTGGTGGACAAGAGGATGAGAAGCCGGAGCGGGAGATTCATGGGTGAGGTGACGGCCGTGAAGGCAATGAAGCCCTCGGGCCAACTCACTCACTCACTCACGTACGGTGCGAAAGAAGTCCAGCATACACACTGCCCATAGACTCAAAACTGCCCATAGACTCAACACTACCCATAGACTCAGCACTGCCCCATAGACTCAAAATTGCCCATAGACTCAACACTGCCCATAGACTCAACACTAACCCATAGACTCAACACTGCACCATAGACTCAACACTACCCATAGACTCAACACTGCCCATACACTCAACACTGCACCATAGACTCAACAGTGCACCATAGACTCAACACTGCCCCATAGACTCAACACTGCCCATAGACTCAACACTGCCCCATAGACTCAACACTGCCCATAGACTCAACAGTGCACCATAGACTCAACACTGCCCCGTAGACTCAACACTACCCCATAGACTCAACACTCCACCATAGACTTAACACTACCCATAGAATCAACACTGCACATAGACTCAACACTACCCATAGACTCAACACTACCCATAGACTCAACACTGCCCCGTAGACTCAACACTGCCCATAGACTCAACACTGCCCCATAGACTCAACACTGCCCCATAGACTCAACACTCCACCATAGACTTAACACTACCCATAGAATCAACACTGCCCATAGACTCAACACTACCCATAGAATCAACACTGCCCATAGACTCAACACTGCACCTCCGATTACCACGTTTGGCTACGTACGGTGCGAAAGAAGTTCAGCGTATAGCACACACATATAGCACACACACAGAACACACACACCACACACACACACACCACACACACACAGCACACACACACCACACACACACAGAACACACACACACCACACACACACAGAACACACACACCACACACACACAGCACTCACACACACCACACACACAGAACACACACACACAGCACACACACACAGAGCACAGCACACACAGCACACACACAGCACACACACACCGCTCACCAACCCTTACAACACTCACCACACTCACCACGATCACCACGCTCACCACACTCACTCACCACACTCAACAACACGGCCGGGCGAGCGCGAGGGAGTGCGGGTGACGTCACCCGAGTTCTCGACAGTGACGCGTGGGGGCGCGGGGGTGGGGGCGAGGGGGCGCGGGGGCGGGGGGGCGAGGGGGCGGGGGGCGTGGGGGCGTGGGGGGCGAGGGGGCGGGGGGCGAGGGGGCGGGGGGGCGGGGGGCGTGGGGGCGTGGGGGCGGGGGCGGGGGGCGTGGGGGGTGTGGGGGGCGGGGGGTCTCAGTGACGCGGGGATTTCCCCCCTCGCCACCCCCCACGTGTCTCTGGTGGTGAGATGCCGGTGGAGACACGCAAAGACATACAGAGACACAGAGAGACACAGAGAGACACGCACAGACATAGAGATACACAGAGACACACAGAGACACAGAGACACACAGAGACACAGAGACACAGAGAGACACAGAGACACAGAGAGACACACAGAGACACAGAGACACACGCACAGACACACAGAGGGACACGCACAGACACACAGACACACAGAGACACAGAGAGACACACAGAGACAGAGAGACACAGAGACACACAGAGACACAGAGAGACACGCACAGAGACACACAGAGACACAGAGAGACACGCACAGACACACAGATACACAGAGACACACGGAGACATACAGAGACACAGAGACACAGACAGACACAGAGAGACACGCACAGAGACACAGATAGACACGCATAGACACACAGACACACAGAGAGACACGCACAGACACACAGAGACACAGAGAGAGACACGCACAGACACACAGAGACACACAGAGACACGCACAGACACACAGAGACATACAGAGACACACAGAGACACGCACAAACACAGACACACAGAGAGACACGGATACAGAGGGACAGGGGGATAGGGATCAGATGGACATGCACAGACACATAGAGACACAGGTAGATACACAGAGACACACAGAGACACGTACAGACACACAGACACAGGGAGATATACAGATTACAGAGACACGCACAGACACAGTGACACTGATGCAGATAGACAGGGAGATATACAGATTATAGAGACACGGAGGCAGGGATCAGATAGACACAGAGACACGCACAGACACATTGACACTTGGACAGAGAGACACGGGGACAGAAAGACACGGAGAGAAATACAGAGAGACACAGGGATATGGATCAGATAGACACGCACAGACACACAGAGACACATAGAGACACGCACAGACACACAGAGACACAGAGAGACACGGGGATATGAATTAGATGGACACGCACAGACACACAGACGCACAGAGACACGGGGATATGGATTAGATGGACACGCACAGACACACAGACGCACAGAGACACGGGGAGATACGGAGGGGGGGGATATACAGATCAGACAGACACGCTCAGACAGAGAGACACACAGAGACGCGGAACCAGGAGGTTCCTACCGTATTATAATATAATTATAGTAATTATATTATGTGTCCCCACCCCTCCAATATTCAAATATGCTCAAAATGCCCCCCCCCCCCCAATATATTACTATGAAATAGATTTCTGTTTATATGATTGTGGTTACGGTTGTACTTTATAAATCCCTAATCTCTGCCATTGCATACAATGAAACAAGAAAAGGTAAAAAAGAAAAAAAACAGCAATGTAATACAATACACTAGTAGACATGATGGTAAACAATAAATGAAAAATCCATCCCAGTTAATTGGCAAATTGAAACGATGCAAGAGGCACCGTCTTCCCACCTCCGTTCACCACCACGTGCGCGCGTGTGTGTGTAAGTAAATCAATGATCGCGAGGTCATTGATTGTTTGATTGTTTCCTCCTTGTGGAATTGATAAGGGATGGGTGGTTGGTTGGAAGGAGGGGGGTGGGAGGGGGGTGGGAGGAGGGGTGGGAGGGGCGGGGTGGGAGGGGGAGTGAGAGGGGGGGTAGGCGGGGGGGAGGAGGCGGGGGGGAGAGTGGGAGGGGCGGGGTAGGGACGGGGGGGTGGGAGGGGCGGGGGGGGTGGGAGGGGCGGGGGAGTGGGAGGCGGGGTGGGAGGGGGGGTGGGAGGAGGGGTGGGAGGGGAGGTGGGAGGGGGGGTGGGAGGGGGGGCAGGCGGGGGGGGGAGGAGGTGGGGGGGAGAGTGGGAGGGGCGGGGGAGGGTGGGAGGGGCGGGGGGGTGGGAGGCGGGGGGGGGTGGGAGGCGGGGGGGGTGGGAGGCGGGGGGGTGGGAGGCGGAGTGGGAAGGGGGGAGGCGTGGGTGGTGGGAGGTGCGGGGGGGGGGGATGGGGAGTTAATAGACAACGAGGGCTCGTGATAATTAGTGCTCATCACGTGAGGGTGACTCTCACCTGTCCACCTGCGTGCCCGCGCCTGAGCGACGTGTTAAATAGGGGGGAGGAGGGGAGGGGGGGAGGAGGAGGAGCGTGGGAGGGTGGAGCCGGAGATTCTGGATCGGCAGCGTGGAGATTGAGGAGCGGTGAAAGTCGAGCGAGAATTACGATTTTGTGACCCCCCCCCGCACGGGTTTGGGTTCGTTGTTGAATTTGGTTGAATATGAACGCGCTTCGCTTGCTGCGGATGATGAGGCTGATGATGATGCTGGTGACCGTGCTGAGCCCACGTGCTTCTTCATCTTCTTCCGTCGAAGCCAACGCTACTCGAGTTCATCTGAGTAAGTGCCCTCTGCTGCCACTGCAGGGCAGTCTTAGTCCACTGCTGGATGAACAGGACCCTGCGGGGTGGGCTGGTAGGAACGAATAAGCAAAGAATATAAACATAATGTATTATTACACTTGTTTAGCCAGGAAAGCCCCACTGAGTCTAAAGGTTTTTTGTAGGGTCCTGCCAAGTGTTTGCAGTAGGGGGCGATGTTGCTACTCGGTCGGACGGACGAAATAATCTATTGTAGGCTGGTCCACTTCGTTCCTACCAGTAAAACCGCTCTCGCTCTCTCGCTCGCTCGCTCGCGCGCAGTCTTTCGATGCAACGAGCCACCCCGGGCCTCCTGTGCACGAGCTGAACCCAATCCATCGCTCCATCTCCCACGCCAGCACGATCCTCAGTGTGCAGCTACTGAGGTTGCCCCCGGTTTGTCTGTAACTGCAACCCCCCCCCCTCACCCCCTATTTATTTTAAAAATTTTAAGGAATTAAACCAAAATGTTTGTAGGTGGTGCGCTATTTATTAGTGGTGCGCAAACCATAACACGCAACCCCGTTCGTCACTGACAACGCTGTCGCCTTTAAAAGGCGAAGCGTATATGATGGACGACGTTTCGGGAGATGGTCCTTCGTCCTAATAAAGAAGGGCCATTGCCCGAAACGTCGCCTATTTTATTTAATTTTCCTTTCGATGCCACGGTGTTCCATCGCGCACTTTCGGATGCGCTCCTGCGGCCGTCTGGAACGCTCTTCACTGTCGATATCGGTAAGCCATTGGAGCTATGCACTTGAAAATCTCGAACAATAATTTCTTTAGAACTGATGTTTGTGATTAGTATGCCCCCCCCCCGCACAATTAATTAGCACGGTTTGCTACGTACGGTGCGAAAGAAGTTCAACGTGCATACGTTAACCGATGAGTGTTATTGTGTTTGCACGCACGACTGCCAACGCAGCCGCAACATCGTGAACGAGTGGCTGGCTGGGTGGGTGAACGAGTAACTGGCTGGCTCGGTGGGTGAACGAGTGGCTGGCTGGGTGGGTGGGTGAACGAGTGGCTGGCTGGGTGGGTGGGTGAACGAGTGGCTGGCTGGGTGGGTGGGTGAACGAGTGGCTGGCTGGGTGGGTGGGTGAACGAGTGGCTGGCTGGGTGGGTGGGTGAACGAGTGGCTGGCTGGGTGGGTGGGTGAACGAGTGGCTGGGTAGGTGAACGAGTGGCTGGGTGGGTAGGTGAACGAGTGGCTGGGTGGGTGGGTAGGTGAACGAGTGGGTGGGTGAACGAGTGGCTAGGTGGGTGGGTGGGTGAACGACTGGGTGGGTGGGTGAACGACTGGGTGGGTGGGTGAACGAGTGGCTGGCTGGATGGGTGAACAAACGGCTGGGTGAACGAACGGCTGGGTGGGTGGGTGAACGAGTGGCTGGCTGGGTGGGTGGGGTGAACGAGTGGCTGGCTGGGTGGGTGAACAAACGGCTGGGTGAACGAACGGCTGGGTGGGTGGGTGAACGAGTGGCTGGCTGGGTGGGTGAACGAGTGGCTGGCTGGGTGGGTGGGTGAACGAGTGGCTGGCTGGGTGGGTGGGTGAACGAGTGGCTGGCTGGGTGGGTGAACGAGTGACTGACTGACTGGGTGGGTGGGTGAACGAGTGACCGACTTATGTCCGAAAATCTCCAGGTATGCCCGTGACGCAGGCGGACGCGTCCGTGTATTTGGCCGCGCGGAGCAGTCGCTCCCTGCTCCTCGTGCTGCCTCGCTGCGTCCAACTCCTGCTGCCCAACGCCAACGGCACGGGCAGCTACTCGCTACGCGTGGCCGTCACTCGCTCCAGCGCATCCAACGTCCCCGAACCCGGTGAGGAAGGCTGGGGGGACCCTCTGAGCTAGCAGGATCAAGTTTGTGTGTGTCTCTGTTGTCTCTCGCTGTGTGTCTGTCTTTCTGTGTCGTCGCTCTCTAGCGGGGAGCGGTGGTGCAGTGGTTAGCGCGCTGCGCTATGAACCTGGCGACCCGGGTTCGATTCCTGCTCTCACGGCCAACACCAGTGACGATTATCTGAACCGGTCCTGGGCCTCCCCTAGGTTGACTCGGCCTTAAATGAGTACCTGGTGCGGTGTGTAAACATCGCCACTGGGGAGACAAAGGCGGTCGGGCGCGGTGTTGGCCACCCACCCCCTCGTGTACCGTTCCGGCCTTCATAGGTGCTCGCTAACAGCACTTGCCCCTCCAGTCTGTTAAGGCTACACGGGGGATCTTTGTCGTCTCTCTCGGTCAGCAGGTAAGGTGCTTACTGTTGTTAGCCGACACTGTGTTGTATTGCATTTCTATCTTGAACTCCGCCTACTTGCCCTTGGGTGACACCCACCTCAAACCTGTAAAACACATTCCTGCGGAAGGAGCTGGTAGGAACGTTGGGTTGCTCGGTCAATGGCCAGGGTCAACGGCGGCGTGGTGTATTCCGCAAATATGCCCGACTGTGAGGGCGGGCGCAAGCCGGCCTGAGTAGGTTAAACGTTGAGTTTTTTATAAGGGCACTACGGGGTGACCAGCCTCTCCCCACCCAGCCCCTCCCCACCCTCCCCTCCCCACCCCTCCCATTTTTGGATGCACGACGGACAGACACAATAATCCCCTGTGGTTGCAACAGCCCAAGACCGTAATTATAACACATATTGGATTCCTGCAGTCACGAAAGCTCCAAATCAAAATTGCATTTCTAAGTTCACTATGTTTGTTTTCTACCTCATGACGACTGCTTGTGTTACAATCAAAACGTCGTGTTCTATTTAATTTATTTTCTTTCTATGTGACTTTACCGAGAGAACCAAAGGAGATGATAAAGTTTCCCCGATTTAAAAAAAAAAATTCCTCGTGGCCAGGCACCACGCGAGACAACCACACCGCAAGCAAATCGTCCATGACCGGGTCTCCTTAAATCCCCCTCTCTTTCCCTCCCCCGCTCGCTCTGTGTGCAGACATCAGTCACCCCGAGGTCATCCCCGGCTACCAGAGGCGCGTCTCCAACGGGAGCGCCACCAACGCCACCACCTACGTGGTGGCCGCGCTGCCGCTACCCGGCTGCGTGCTTCGCCCCGAGGATTGGCTCCTGCCGGTCCGCGCATCGGCAATTAACGCCAGTCGCGAGTTTCAGAACGGCGACGTTCTCGGTAGCGACGTCGTCGGTGTCTTGACGCCGGAGCAGATGGCCGCGTTCACAAATCTCAGCCGCGAATTGGGTCTCGGCTCCGACACCGTCGCCGCTTTCTTCGGCGCGGTCAACGCCACGGCGAACCTCACCGCCGCTTCGATTCTGGCCGAGGTTGCCAAGCGGCTGGGGTTGACCTCGGAGCAGGTGAAGGCGCTGAGCGCGGGAGCCGGTGGTGGTGGTGGTGGTGTCGGAGCGACGGCGAGCGAGCGGTCGTCTCGACGCGAGCGAGCTCTGACCGAGAGGGCCGACGGACGGCAGACCGTGCGAGATTGGCCCACGCCGCAGGTGACCTCAGCGCCATCGTCAACGCGCGCGGCCGTTTCGTTTTCCGCCACCACCACCACCGCCGCCGCCGCCGCCGCCACCACCACCACCACGGTGGCCCTCGCTACCTCGGGAGGATCGACGCCACCGAGGCTCGCGAGCCGCGCCGAGCTGCTGGGCAACCTCGCGGCGCTGCTGGGCGACCTCCAGAGGCTGGCGGCCACCGCAGACGGAAACTTGACCAGCGAGCGCGCCGTGCCGCTGTTGGGCAGAACGTCTGCGATGTTGAACTCGCTGAGGGCTTTGAGAGACGGCGGCGGTGGCGGCGTTGGCGCGGCTGCCGAGGAAGAGGAGCTGCTGCAGAACGGCACGGCGGCGTTGACGCGCTGGGTTCCCGTCCTCGCCGACTTGGCCCGCGCCGCCGATCGAGTCCCCACGTTCACCGAGGTACCGACGGTGACGCCGACGCCGATTCGCGCGACCGCCGGTGAGGTCGTCGCCAGTTCGCCGGGCGGCTCGGGGTCTCGGCCCTTGGCGCCGCTTAGCGACGCCGTGCGGCTGCGGTGGAGGGCCATGGTGGAGCCAGGGCAGAGGGCGGCAGCTGCCCAGCCGGGTGACCTCTTTCGTCTCGGCGCGGAGGATTGCGTCGAGAAACTGGAGTCTAATCCCGGCGACGTGAACTGCAATCCCTTGCTGGACCCAAGCGCCTTCTACCGGTGAGATTTTAATTTTATAAAAAAAATTTTTTACAGCTTCCAACTTTGTTTTTCTGGTGCGCGCTCATCATTGCCATGACGTTCCTGGTCATATCACCCATTGCGACTTTTAAGTTGGTTTATACAGTTGTCTCCCCGACAGACCTGGTCTTCACCTGAGGACGGCTGCTTGCGTTGTGGCCGAAACGTCGTGACAATTATTTTATAATGTTTTATTTTATTATTTTATTATTTCCATTCTACGTGACTTTACCGAAAGAATCAAGAAGATGAACCCCTGCAGTCACGAACACTTTAAATCGAAACTAGTTTATACGGTACATTGTTTTCTCTGGTTCTTTAGGTAAAGTCGCGTAGAAATGAAACTAAATTAAATAATAGCATACGACGTTTCGATTTCAACACAAGCAATCATCAGGTACGAATGAATGAGAAAACAAACCTAGTAAACTTAGAAATATAATGCAATGCAACATAGTCGGCTAACATAAGTCAACACCCCACCTGGTTGATTACGTTCTTCCAAAGATTGCTAAATTTTAGAGAAACAAGACAGACACACCGAGACACACAGAGCTTGTCTTTAAGTCAATACTTAAAACTCTGTACTCTCCCCCCCCCCACTCAAATCTAAAACGCAAACAATATAATTGAATACTAATACAAGAAATGTAACTTAATTCTAGATTTTAAGTTTTAGTGACTGCAAGGATTCATTCTCTTTGTTTTTTTCGGTAAAGTCACGTAGGTAAAAAATTAAAATTAATAAAAGTTATTTTAATAAAACATTTTTACATACGTGACTTTACCGAAAAAACCTAAGAATATGAATCCTTGCAGTCACGAAAGCTTCACATCTAGAATTTATTAGCCTTGCAAAAAATAAATAAAAATGTTCTTTAACTTTGTTTTCCATTTTGAAATTTTACTGGGGGGGTTTCAATCTTGATTTTGAAGCTTTCGTGACTGCATGAATCATACTCTTTGCTTCTTTAGGAAAAGTCACGTAGGTATTTTCCCACCTATGTGACTTTATCGATCGAACCAAACAGTATTACTGGGGGCACTCACAGTTGCCTATAGTCCTGGCGCCTACACAATCCTAATCCGGCCCCGCGTCTAAGGCTACCTGGGTGGTGGGGTGTGAGCAATGTTTGCCTTTTGTTATACTCGTGGTTGCAGGGTGAACGTCTACGTGTTTCTGAACGACTCGGCCGTTGCGGAAACCGGCTGGTCGGGAACCCTTCAGCCCCATCAAAGTAAGTGCCCCCGCAGTGGCTAGGAGATGTTAACTACCTCGCCTGGTACGCAGGAGGTCGTGGGTTTGATCCCGACCTTGACGCCTGCTGCTGCTGTATTTGGAGTTGGCGTTCCTCTCTTTCTCTCGTTATCATCACGGTGGCTAGGAGATGTTAACTACCTCGCCTGGTACGCAGGAGGTCGTGGGTTCGATCCCGACCCTGACGCCTGCTGCTGTGTATTTGGAGTTTGCGTGTCTCTCTCTCTCTCTCTCATCATCATCACGGTGGCTATGAGATGTTAAATACCTCGCCTGGTACGCAGGAGGTCGTGGGTTTGATCCCAACCCTGACGCCTTGATCATAAACAATTTTGTTGGGTTCCCAAGAGTAACTGGCAAGCGCGAACAACTTGCATGCGCGAACAACTTGCATCACGTGTGCAGTGTCCGTTGATTGTTTTATTTAGTTTTTCACTTGCAGTTACTAGCCAAGTCGGGATACCTCACAAAAAATGGGACGATTGGTTACAAATATTGATGCTCGTTATTCATGCATTTTTATTTCTCGGAACCATGTTGGGTCTGGCAAGGGGGGGAGAATGGAGGAATACTCTATTGAAACAAAATTCAACAAGGGGGGGGGGGGTCATATTCTTTGGTTCTTTCGGTAAAAACCACATAGGTAGAAAAATAACAACAAAAGCAATTAAAAAAACATCTTGTTTGTATTCACTTTTTTATTATTATTTTTCTTCTAACTACGTGACTTTACCGAAAGAACCAAATAATATGAATTCCTGCAGTCACGAAAGTTTCAAGTCAACATTTTAAGGGGGGTACAGTTGTAGCAAAAACAAGTTTAGAATGGCTGGTGCATTGGCTGGCTGGTGCATTGGCTGGCTGGTGCATTGGCTGGCTGGTGCATTGGCTGGCTGGTGCATTGGCTGGTACATTGACGAAGTCGCTAACACGCCGCCACGGTGTTGTGCCTCGCTTTGCCGTGCTGGGTGGTGGTGGTGGCCCACAGAGCCCAGTGGGATGCCCGCGAGCGTGCCGGTGTTTGGCGGACGATCGGGCGGCATGGTCGTGATCACCGTCATCCTCATGGTGCTGCTCTCCCTCCTGCTCCTCGTCTTCATCGTGTCGCTCGTCGTCAAGCGCTGACGGAACGAATCGACGACGCCACCACCAACTTTTGCACGACCACCACCACCACCACCACCATTCTGACCGCGTCTCCATCCAGCAGTGGAGCAGAGCTTCTTGGGGAATGCCACACCCCCACCACTCTTTGTTGTCGCGTTATACAGCTGACGAGGTAGGGGGTGGGGGGTGGGGGAGGAAGTCCACTTCTGTGGTTCTCAACTTTTGTGGCCGTTTGATGACGACGCTGGGGACACGATTCGCGTGCCACAAATGCTCACGCGGTCGACGGCGATTTGCGTTCTCGGGCAAGCGAACGTCTCCCGCAGTGAATCGGCAATGATTGTGCAGATCGCTTCCACCCACCCTCTCTCTCCTAGTCCACACCCCACCCACACACCACCCACCTCTCCTAGCCCACACACCACCCACACTCCACCCACACGCGGACCTTGCGTGGAGACTCCAGCAGCGGTCCAGAGAACCAACAGGTTTGGGGGACCCCCCCCCCACCGAGTGTCGGATGAAGCGAGTGTGGGGCTTGTAGCAGATGTTATAAAGGGGTCCAAAATAAAGAAATAAAAACAGAAATATAAAAAAAAATTCAGTGAAGTAATTGTATTTTTTCATTTGCTATACAGCCAGATAATACGACAAATCGCTACCCTTAAACACCCGGTTGTTCGTAAAAGTTGAAGGCGGTATAGTACCATAGTAATAGAGCAAGTGCAGAATCGCTGAACCGGAATTGATAGCTTGAAAGCATTTAGCGCGGGGCCATTGAAAGTGCGGAGCCCGTAGCTACTACTACATATGTAGTAGTAGTAGCTACTACATATGTAGTCGTAGCGGCCTTCGTAGGTGCTACTCGCTAATACCACTTGCCTCTACAGTCTGTTAAGGCTATACAGGTGGGGGGGGGGGGTCTTTGACTTTATCTTGTCTTTGTTGTGGTGCTGGCCACCCACCCACCCCTCTCGTGTGTTGCCGTGTCGGCCTTCGTAGGTGCTGCTCGTTCACAGCACTTGCCCCAACAGTCTGTTCAGGCTATACGGGGTTGTGTATCTTTGGCTTTGTGTGAGACCGGATTTGCCTGTGCGGGTGGTGTCAGTTGAGAGACGCTGTCGCTGTGCGGATTTTCTTTAACCTATTCCAAAATGTGAGTTAAAGACGCGCACACACACAAGGTGTTCACCGCAATTCAACAGACTGACTCCCCTAAACCCCCCCCCACCCCCAACTTCGACCTGGAAGCGAGCGAGCCCTCGTGAACGTTCACACGTAGCCGTCGAACGCATCAAAGCCGGAGCGACGACTTCTCGTTAACGTGACATGCCCAGGTGGCGTGCAATTAACAAACAGGCGGCTCACCAATGTTGTTGTTCTTCTTGGTTCTTTCGGTAAAGTCACGTAGAAGGGAAATAATAAAATAATAAAAAGAAAGCATAATAAAATAATAAAAATAAAACATAATAAAATAAAACATAATAAAATAATTGTGTGAATTATTTTCCTCTTCTTGGTTCTTTCGGTAAAGTCACGTAGAAGGGAAGTAATAAAACAATACAATAATTCTCACGACGTTTCGCTGTCTCCCCGACAGACCTGGTCTTCACCCGAGGACGGCTGCTTGCGTTGTGGCCGAAACGTCGTGAGAATTATTTTATTATGTTTTATTTTTATTATTTTATTACTTCCCTTCTACGTGACTTTACCGAAAGAACCAAGAAGATGAATCCCTGCAGTCACGAAAGCTTTAAATCGAAAAATAAAAATGTTGTTTTGAAGGCAGTACGGGCCCACTTAAAATTAACTTAAGCTCTGCGGAGGGAGGGAGGGTGGCTATCGCTTTAATCATTGATATTTGTTTGGCTAAAGTGCTTTGACAAGTTAATAAGAGTTATTTGGCGTACGGACTTGGCATGTTTATAATACTAATTCCAACACGGTGATAATATGTGGCCATCTCCTGTCAACCTCCCCTCCCCCTCCACCACTCGAGACGCACACACGCCTCGGCTTTCCTCGCCAAAGTTTGTCCGTGTCCACGATTCAAGTTTCAAGTTCAAGTTCATGTATTAGGTATAGCCCTGTGAGCCATTCGGTTCTTGAATCGGGTGCAACCGCAACAAACAAAAAACAAAAACATGAACAAAAAACATCTTAAAGTGAATATGTGACTGAGTGCAAACAGAAAATCCAAGAAAAGACAGCAAAATATTGCAGAAAAAAGCACCGTACACCAACGCTGTGTGCAAAAATCCCAGTGGGATGCAAGTCAAACAACAACAACCACAAGACAACTTAGATTAAGGCCATCAGTATAACTCTGTACTACAACAACACAAACATGGCCAAACCAATACACTTTTCGAAATCACCAAAATAAAGCCATGAAAGCAATGAAAAAGCAATCGCAGGAACTGTGATGGAATTTTCGAATAAACCAATGAAATGTACTTGCTAGTGCCGAGTGCGTGATGCGGTGAGTTTAGTGGATTTTCTGCTGAAGGTGGCTTAATTGCAAGACGCTCACATGGGGATAAAACCACAAGCATCCCTGGCAAGGCTATGGTGGTGTACCCATACTTGACCACACCTGGTTTAGTGCTGGTACTGGTAGGAGCCTCCTGGTTACACCAGCCCACAGGGGATTATTGTGTCCGTCCGTCGTGCATCCAAAAATGGGAGGGGTGGGGCTGGGTGGGGAGGGGCTGGGTGGGGAGTGGGAGGGGTGGGGCTGGGTGGGGAGGGGCTGGTCACCCCGTGGTGCCCTTATAAAACTCAACGTTTAACCTACTCACGCCGGCTTGTGCCCGCCCTCACAGTCGGGCATATTTGCGGAATACACCACGCCGCCGTTGACCCTGGTCATTGACCGAGCAACCCAACGTTCCTACCAGCTCCCTCTGCAGGAATGTGTTTTTATTTACAGGCGAAAGGGCGAGTGGGGGGGCATCTGCGTGGGAGCTTAGAAGTACGGTACAACGATGGCTTTTTTATTCTCTACGAATCGACCCCCATCAAAATGCACGGAGCGATCTGTCTGGGATCGCGTGTGCTGCGTCGCGCACTGCAACCAAAGTGAATTCTAGATTTAAAGCTTTCGTGACTGCAAGGATTCATACTCTTAGTTCTTTCGGTAAAGTCACGTAGGTAAAAAATGAAATTAAAATTAATAAAAAGAAAGCAATAAAAAAATAAAATAAATAATTTCATTTTTTACCTACGTGGCTTTACCGAAAGAACCAAGAGAACCAAAGTGAACTCGGCGGTGACCCCCTCGAGCAGCTGCTGCCCCTTTCGTCCGTGGTGGGCTCGAGCACGGGACGGACATGGGTACCCCCCCCCCACTCCACCAACCAACCAAAGACGGAGACACTTTAGCCGCAATAGTTCATTTACACTGCTGGGGGAGGGAGTTAATTTTCTTACCCCGCTTTGATTCCCGCTCGGTATGCGCGCTCTATAAATAACAAGTATAACCCGTAAAAACAAAGTTTTTCACTATAAATCCTTGATATGCGTGGCGGCTAGAGTCCTCTCGTCCTCTGGCTTGAGATGGCTGCCACCTATGGGTCAGATGATTGCATTGCACCATTAAGCAATTGGTAATTAAATATAATATTTTTGTCCTAAAAAGTGTAAAATTTTGGAAAAAAATTTTCACGAACATTAATTGTCACGCACAACGAGTCTGTGTGCAAAATGTCAGCTCGATTGGATCACGGGAAGTGGGCTAAAAACGACCGAAAGATTTGCACAGTCGTAAGCAAGCAAGCAAGCGAACTTAATATAAAGGATTTAAAAATGATGAATGCGATGTACATTCACTACTAACTCACCTCACCATTGGTACCTCATTTGCCAGTAAAAAATATGAAAATTGTTTTTTTACCCTTTTATCTGGCAACAAAACTGACACCTTTTTTACGAGGAGTCATGTTTGCATAGACCACAATACCTGCAGTCATAATGCAAACAAAAAACATAACTCTGATAATGTGTACATTATCAGTTATGTTTTTTGTTTGCATTATGACTGCATAACTCTGATAATGTATACATTATGTTTTTTGTTTGCATTATGACTGCAGGTATTGTGGTCTATGCAAACATGACTCCTCGTAAAAAAGGTGTCAGTTTTGTTGCCAGATAAAAGGGTAATAAACCAAATATCGTACCACTCACCTGTCAACCCCTTGTCATTGCCCTACCTTATTGCAGACCTTGCTGGTCGCCCCATGCCCCAATGCGTCTCAACGTTCATCCGATAATAGAGTCCCATGATGAGAGAAATAGACACCACTGAGGGGCCGTCCATAAATGACGTCACGCGATTTTGGGAAATTTTTTGACCCCCCCCCCCTCGTCACACGGCGTCACAAAGTCAGACCCCCCCCCTCAAATATGACGTCACAGCGCTGCCCCCCCCCCCCAAAAAAAAATAAAACATCCTTCAAATTAGTGAAAAAACTGCTCTGTGTGGCCACGTGTGTGTGTGTGGCGGTGAGGAGGCTCGTGAAGGACGCTGCTACTGGGCAGTTGGAGGCAGTCGCCCTCAAACAACAACGGAGGGCGGAGGAGCGACGCTCACAACAGCGAGCGGAGCGCCGGGTGGCTAAAGCACAGCAAGTTGGCACAGTAGGGGGCACAGGTGGTGCATCAGCCAGTCATCTCGGTCATCTCGGTCAGTCGACCCGTGGCACCTGCTGGGTCTGCCCCGTGACCTCCTGCCAGCGGGCGTTCGACACTTCACGTGGTAGCCTCAAGGTGCACTTGGCCTGGCACAAGCGTCGTGGTGACGTCACCGCCACTTAGTGGCGAATGGTGGTTGTTGTTGTTGTTGTGTGGCGATTATTGCTGCGCTACGAACCCGGCGACCCGAGTTCGATTCCCGCTCACGGCCAACACCGGTGTGGATTATCTGAGCCGGTCATGGGCCTCCCCTAGGTCGACTCGGCCTCTAAATGAGTACCTGGTGCGGTGTGTAGTAAGCATCGCCACTGGGGAGACAAAGGCGGCCGGGCGTGGTGCTGGCCACCCACCCCCCTCGTGTGCTGTGCCGGCCTTCATAGGTGCTGCTCGCTAACAGCACTTGCCCCTACAGTCTGTTACAGGCTATAAAGGGGATCTTTGTCTTTGTTTTGTGTGTCGGCACGCACGTGTAGGCACATGCGTGTGTGTAGGCACACACACGTGTGTGTAGGTACACACGTGTGTGTACCTACACACACGTGTGTCGACCTACACACACGTGTGTGCACCTACACACGTGTGTGTACCTACACACACGTGTGTAGGTACACACACACGTGTGTGTACCTACACACGTGTGTGTGTAACTACACACACGTGTGTGTACCTACACACGTGTGTGTAACTACACACACGTGTGTGTGTAGTTACACACACACGTGTGTAACTACACACACACGTGTGTAACTACACACGTGTGTGTAACTACACACACGTGTGTGTGTAGTTACACACACACGTGTGTAACTACACACGTGTGTGTGTAGGTACACACACGTGTGTAGGTACACACGTGTGTGTACCTACACACACGTGTGTAGGTGCACACACACACGTGTGTGTAACTACACACGTGTGTGTAGTTACACACGTGTGTAACTACACACACACGTGTGTGTAGTTACACACGTGTGTGTGTAGTTACACACGTGTGTGTAGTTACACACGTGTGTAACTACACACACACGTGTGTAGGTACACACACGTGTGTGTACCTACACACACGTGTGTGTAGGTACACACGTGTGTGTACCTACACACGTGTGTGCACCTACACACGTGTGTGCACCTACACACGTGTGTGCACCTACACACGTGTGTGTACCTACACACGAGTTGCACGAGGGGGCGACACGTCCACGCGTTGTGGCCGACAATTTCATCTCGAGTGGAGGGAGAACAGCGGTGGTGCTCGGCAGGAAAACAAATAAAAACACATTCCTGCGGAGGGAGCTGGTAGGAACGTTGGGTTGCTCGGTCAATGGCCTGCAGGGTCAACGGCCAGGGCGTGGTGTATTCCGCAAATATGCCCGACTGTGAGGGCGGGCGCAAGCCGGCGTGAGTAGGTTAAACGTTGAGTTTTATAAGGGCACCACGGGGTGACCAGCCCCTCCCCACCCAGCCCCACCCCTCCCACCCCCCACCCCCAACCCAACCCCTTCCCACCCTCCCCTCCCCACCCAGCCCCTCCCCACCCTCCCCACCCAGCCCACCCCCACCCCTCCCAGCCCCCACCCAGCCCCACCCTCCCCTATGGGTAGTCTATGGGTAGTGTTGAGTGTATAGGTAGTGTTAGTCTATGGGTAGTGTTGAGTCAATGGGCAGTGTTGAGTCAATGGGCAGTGTTGAGTCAATGGGTAGTGTTGAGTCAATGGGCAGTGTTGAGTCAATGGGCAGTGTTGAGTCAATGGGCAGTGTTGAGTCAATGGGCAGTGTTGAGTCAATGGGCAGTGTTGAGTCTATGGGCAGTGTTGAGTCTATGGGCAGTGTTGAGTCTATGGGCAGTGTTGAGTCAATGGGCAGTGTTGAGTCAATGGGCAGTGTTGAGTTTTTGGGCAATGTTAGTCTATGGGCAGCGTTGAGTCTATGGGTAGTGATAATTGTTTTTTTACCCTTTTATCTGGCAACAAAACTGACACCTTTTTTTACAAGGAGTCGTGTTTGCATAGACCACAATACCTGCAGTCATAATGCAAACAAAAAACATAACTCTGATAATGTATGCACTGTCCTTGAAGTTGATTGGTCTACACCTGAGACAGCTTTCCTTAGAGCCTAGTCTCACATGGTGTTGGACCACTCTTCAACACACCGTTGGGCTAAAGTAGTGAACTATTTTGTCTTTTGTCAACGTGACACTTTTTTACTGATTGGCCGTGTCGGGTGGTGGAGGGTTACGATACATTTATAAATAACGCGATCTCACCCAAAAACGTTTATTGTGAAGTCTGTTAAAGCTACACGGGGGATCTTTGTCTTTGGGTGGTGGTGGTGGTGATGGCACAGGAGAGGTTCACAGGTGATGCATCTTCTTGGTTCTTTCGGTAAAGTCACGTAGAATGGAAATAATAAAATAATAAAATAAAACATAATAAAAAAATTCTCACGACGTTTCGGCCCCAACGCAAGCAGCCGTCCTCAGGTGAAGACCAGCTCTGTCGGGGAGACAGCGATACGTCGTGAGAATTGTATTTTATTACGTCTTATTTTAATTATTTTATTACTTCCCTTCTACGTGACTTTACCGAAAGAACCAAGAAGAGGAAAATAATTATCACAGAATTATTTTATTATGTTTTATTTGGTTATGTTTATTTTATTACGTTTTATTTTTATTATTTTATTATGCTTTATTTTTATTTCCCTTCTACGTGACTTTACCGAAAGAACCAAGAAGATGAATCCCTGCAGTCACGAAAGCTTTAAATCGAAAAGGTGATGCATCGGTCAGTCATCGACAATCAGCCAACCCGTGGCACCCGCTGGCTCTGTCCCGTGACCTCCTGCCGGCAGGCGTTCGACACTTTCACGTGGCCTTTACGTGCACCTAGCCTGGCACAAGCGCCGTGGTGACGTCACCCCCCACTGAGTGGCGGTAGTTGTTGTTGTTGCTGTTGGTGGTGGTGGCGGTGACGATGTAATGATTGTAAAACCCTCACCGTGTCCCTCGGCTCTTTCTTTTTTTTACGATCATAGGAAGCAGAAAGATGCTCGGCTTATTCGGCACTTTGCTTCGTTCATCATGTCGTGTTTATTTTATTGCTTTGTGTGCTCCCCCCCCCCTTTTAAATGAAAGATGTTCTCGTGTTTTCCATTTTGGTTGTCTTCGTAGACACAACAAACAACAACAACAAACCACCACAACACGAAGAAGCACGCTCTGTTATTTCCTTATCTCTCTACCCCCTCTCTCTCTACCCCCCCCTCTCTCTACCCCCCTCTCTCTACCCCCTCTCTCTCTACCCCCTCTCTCTCTACCCCCTCTCTCTC
>NW_027621154.1:0-37500 GCF_964198595.1 Lampetra fluviatilis
GTGAGTGGGTGAGTGAGTGAGTGAGTGAGTGGGTGAGTGAGTGGGTGGCTGAGTGAGTGAGTGGGTGAGTGAGTGGCTGAGTGAGTGAGTGGGTGAGTGAGTGAGTGGGTGAGTGAGTGGGTGGCTGAGTGAGTGGGTGAGTGAGTGAGTGGGTGAGTGAGTGAGTGGGTGAGTGAGTGAGTGAGTGGGTGGCTGAGTGAGTGAGTGAGTGGGTGAGTGAGTGAGTGAGTGGGTGAGTGAGTGAGTGGGTGAGTGAGTGGCTGAGTGAGTGAGTGGGTGAGTGAGTGAGTGAGTGGGTGAGTGAGTGGGTGGGTGAGTGAGTGGCTGAGTGAGTGAGTGGGTGAGTGAGTGGCTGAGTGTGTGAGTGGGTGAGTGAGTGGCTGAGTGAGTGAGTGAGTGGGTGAGTGAGTGGCTGAGTGAGTGAGTGGGTGAGTGAGTGGCTGAGTGTGTGAGTGGGTGAGTGAGTGGCTTGAGTGAGTGAGTGGGTGAGTGAGTGGGTGAGTGAGTGAGTGGGTGGGTGGGTGAGTGAGTGAGTGGGTGGGTGAGTGAGTGAGTGAGTGGGTGGGTGAGTGGCTAGTGAGTGAGTGGGTGAGTGAGTGGCTGAGTGAGTGAGTGGGTGAGTGAGTGGCTGGTGAGTGAGTGAGTGGGTGAGTGAGTGGCTGAGTGGGTGAGTGAGTGGCTGAGTGAGTGAGTGAGTGGGTGAGTGAGTGGCTGAGTGAGTGAGTGAGTGGGTGAGTGAGTGGGTGGCTGAGTGGCTGAGTGAGTGAGTGAGTGGGTGGGTGGGTGGGTGAGTGGGTGAGTGGGTGAGTGAGTGGCTGAGTGGGTGAGTGAGTGAGTGGGTGAGTGAGTGAGTGAGTGGGTGAGTGGGTGAGTGAGTGGCTGAGTGAGTGAGTGAGTGGGTGGGTGGGTGGGGGGGTGAGTGGGTGGGTGAGTGGGTGGGTGAGTGAGTGAGTGGGTGGGTGAGTGGCTGAGTGAGTGAGTGAGTGGGTGAGTGAGTGGCTGAGTGAGTGAGTGGCTGAGTGAGTGAGTGAGTGGGTGAGTGAGTGGCTGAGTGAGTGAGTGGGTGAGTGAGTGGCTGAGTGAGTGAGTGGCTGAGTGAGTGAGTGAGTGGGTGGGTGAGTAAGTGAGTGGGTGGGTGGGTGAGTGGGTGAGTGAGTGGCTGAGTGGGTGAGTGAGTGAGTGAGTGGGTGAGTGAGTGAGTGGGTGGCTGAGTGAGTGAGTGGGTGAGTGAGTGGCTGAGTGAGTGAGTGAGTGGGTGAGTGAGTGGCTGAGTGAGTGAGTGAGTGGGTGAGTGAGTGGCTGAGTGAGTGAGTGAGTGGGTGAGTGAGTGGCTGAGTGAGTGAGTGAGTGAGTGGGTGAGTGAGTGGCTGAGTGAGTGAGTGGGTCAGTGGGTGAGTGAGTGGGTGGGTGAGTAAGTGAGTGGGTGGGTGGGTGAGTGAGTGGGTGAGTGAGTGGCTGAGTGGGTGAGTGAGTGAGTGAGTGGGTGAGTGAGTGGGTGAGTGAGTGAATGGGTGGCTGAGTGAGTGAGTGGGTGAGTGAGTGGCTGAGTGAGTGAGTGGGTGAGTGAGTGGCTGAGTGAGTGAGTGAGTGGGTGAGTGAGTGGCTGAGTGAGTGAGTGAGTGGGTGAGTGAGTGGCTGAGTGAGTGAGTGAGTGGGTGAGTGAGTGGCTGAGTGAGTGAGTGAGTGGGTGAGTGAGTGGCTGAGTGAGTGGGTGAGTGGGTGAGTGAGTGGCTGAGTGAGTGGGTGAGTGGGTGAGTGAGTGGGTGAGTGAGTGGGTGAGTGAGTGGCTGAGTGAGTGAGTGAGTGGGTGAGTGAGTGGGTGAGTGAGTGGCTGAGTGAGTGAGTGAGTGAGTGAGTGGGTGAGTGAGTGGGTGGGTGAGTAAGTGAGTGAGTGGGTGAGTGAGTGGCTGAGTGAGTGAGTGAGTGGGTGAGTGAGTGGCTGAGTGAGTGAGTGGGTGAGTGAGTGAGTGAGTGGGTGAGTGAGTGAGTGAGTGAGTGGGTGAGTGAGTGGGTGGGTGAGTAAGTGAGTGGGTGGGTGGGTGAGTGAGTGGGTGAGTGAGTGGCTGAGTGAGTGAGTGAGTGGGTGAGTGAGTGGCTGAGTGAGTGAGTGAGTGGGTGAGTGAGTGAGTGGGTGAGTGAGTGGGTGGCTGAGTGAGTGAGTGGGTGAGTGAGTGGCTGAGTGAGCGAGTGGGTGGGTGAGTGAGTGAGTGGGTGAGTGAGTGGCTGAGTGAGTGAGTGAGTGGGTGAGTGAGTGGCTGAGTGAGTGAGTGGGTGAGTGAGTGAGTGGGTGAGTGAGTGAGTGGGTGGCTGAGTGAGTGAGTGGGTGAGTGAGTGGCTGAGTGAGTGAGTGGGTGAGTGAGTGAGTGGCTGAGTGAGTGGCTGAGTGAGTGGCTGAGTGAGTGAGTGAGTGGCTGAGTGAGTGAGTGGGTGAGTGAGTGAGTGGGTGAGTGAGTGGGTGGCTGAGTGAGTGAGTGGGTGAGTGGGTGAGTGAGTGGCTGAGTGAGTGAGTGAGTGGGTGGGTGGGTGGGTGGGGGGGTGAGTGGGTGGGTGAGTGGGTGGGTGGGTGAGTGGGTGGGTGAGTGAGTGAGTGGGTGGGTGAGTGGCTGAGTGAGTGAGTGAGTGGGTGAGTGAGTGGCTGAGTGAGTGAGTGAGTGGGTGAGTGATTGGCTGAGTGAGTGAGTGAGTGGGTGAGTGAGTGGCTGAGTGAGTGAGTGGGTGAGTGAGTGGCTGAGTGAGTGAGTGAGTGGGTGAGTGAGTGGCTGAGTGAGTGAGTGGGTGAGTGAGTGAGTGGGTGAGTGAGTGAGTGGGTGGCTGAGTGAGTGAGTGGGTGAGTGAGTGGCTGAGTGAGTGAGTGGGTGAGTGAGTGAGTGGCTGAGTGAGTGGCTGAGTGAGTGAGTGGCTGTGAGTGCTGAGTGAGTGGCTGAGTGAGTGAGTGAGTGGGTGAGTGAGTGAGTGGCTGAGTGAGTGAGTGGGTGAGTGAGTGGCTGAGTGAGTGAGTGGGTGAGTGAGTGGTGAGTGAGTGGGTGAGTGAGTGGTGAGTGAGTGAGTGGGTGAGTGAGTGAGTGGTGAGTGAGTGAGTGAGGTGGCTGTGTGAGTGAGTGGTGAGTGAGTGAGTGAGTGGTGAGTGAGTGAGTGGGAGTGAGTGGCTGAGTGAGTGAGTGGGTGAGTGAGTGAGTGAGTGGAGTGAGTGGGTGGGTGAGTGAGTGAGTGAGTGAGTGGGTGAGTGAGTGGCTGAGTGTGTGAGTGGGTGAGTGAGTGCTGAGTGAGTGAGTGAGTGGGTGAGTGAGTGCTGAGTGAGTGAGTGGGTGAGTGAGTGGCTGAGTGTGTGAGTGGGTGAGTGAGTGGCTGAGTGAGTGAGTGAGGTGAGTGAGTGGCGTGAGTGAGTGAGTGGTGGTGGGTGAGTGAGTGAGTGGGTGGTGAGTGAGTGAGTGAGTGAGTGGGTGGTGAGTGGCTGAGTGAGTGAGTGGGTGAGTGAGTGGCTGAGTGAGTGAGTGGGTGAGTGAGTGGCTGAGTGAGTGAGTGAGTGGGTGAGTGAGTGGCTGAGTGGGTGAGTGAGTGGCTGAGTGAGTGAGTGAGTGGGTGAGTGAGTGGCTGAGTGAGTGAGTGAGTGGGTGAGTGAGTGGGTGGCTGAGTGGCTGAGTGAGTGAGTGAGTGGGTGGGTGGGTGGGTGAGTGGGTGAGTGGGTGAGTGAGTGGCTGAGTGGGTGAGTGAGTGAGTGGGTGAGTGAGTGAGTGAGTGGGTGAGTGGGTGAGTGAGTGGCTGAGTGAGTGAGTGAGTGGGTGGGTGGTGGGTGGGGGGGTGAGTGGGTGGGTGAGTGGGTGGAGTGAGTGAGTGAGTGGGTGGGTGAGTGGCTGAGTGAGTGAGTGAGTGGGTGAGTGAGTGGCTGAGTGAGTGAGTGGCTGAGTGAGTGAGTGAGTGGGTGAGTGAGTGGCTGAGTGAGTGAGTGGGTGAGTGAGTGGCTGAGTGAGTGAGTGCTGAGTGAGTGAGTGAGTGGGTGGGTGAGTAAGTGAGTGGGTGGGTGGGTGAGTGAGTGGTGAGTGAGTGGCTGAGTGGGTGAGTGAGTGAGTGAGTGAGTGGGTGAGTGAGTGAGTGGGTGGCTGAGTGAGTGAGTGGGTGAGTGAGTGGCTGAGTGAGTGAGTGAGTGGGTGAGTGAGTGGCTGAGTGAGTGAGTGAGTGGGTGAGTGAGTGGCTGAGTGAGTGAGTGAGTGGGTGAGTGAGTGGCTGAGTGAGTGAGTGAGTGAGTGGGTGAGTGAGTGGCTGAGTGAGTGAGTGGGTCAGTGGTGAGTGAGTGGGTGGGTGAGTAAGTGAGTGGGTGGGTGGGTGAGTGAGTGGGTGAGTGAGTGGCTGAGTGGGTGAGTGAGTGAGTGAGTGGGTGAGTGAGTGGGTGAGTGAGTGAATGGGTGGCTGAGTGAGTGAGTGGGTGAGTGAGTGGCTGAGTGAGTGAGTGGGTGAGTGAGTGGCTGAGTGAGTGAGTGAGTGGGTGAGTGAGTGGCTGAGTGAGTGAGTGAGTGGGTGAGTGAGTGGCTGAGTGAGTGAGTGAGTGGGTGAGTGAGTGGCTGAGTGAGTGAGTGAGTGGGTGAGTGAGTGGCTGAGTGAGTGGGTGAGTGGGTGAGTGAGTGGCTGAGTGAGTGGGTGAGTGGGTGAGTGAGTGGGTGAGTGAGTGGGTGAGTGAGTGGCTGAGTGAGTGAGTGAGTGAGTGGGTGAGTGAGTGGGTGAGTGAGTGGCTGAGTGAGTGAGTGAGTGAGTGAGTGGGTGAGTGAGTGGGTGGGTGAGTAAGTGAGTGAGTGGTGAGTGAGTGGCTGAGTGAGTGAGTGAGTGGGTGAGTGAGTGGCTGAGTGAGTGAGTGGGTGAGTGAGTGAGTGAGTGGGTGAGTGAGTGGGTGGCTGAGTGAGTGAGTGGGTGAGTGAGTGGCTGAGTGAGCGAGTGGGTGGGTGAGTGAGTGAGTGGGTGAGTGAGTGGCTGAGTGAGTGAGTGAGTGGGTGAGTGAGTGGCTGAGTGAGTGAGTGGGTGAGTGAGTGAGTGAGTGGGTGAGTGAGTGAGTGGGTGGCTGAGTGAGTGAGTGGGTGAGTGAGTGGCTGAGTGAGTGAGTGGGTGAATGAGTGAGTGAGTGGCTGAGTGAGTGGCTGAGTGAGTGGCTGAGTGAGTGAGTGAGTGGCTGAGTGAGTGAGTGGGTGAGTGAGTGAGTGAGTGAGTGAGTGAGTGGGTGAGTGAGTGGGTGGCTGAGTGAGTGAGTGGGTGAGTGGGTGAGTGAGTGGCTGAGTGAGTGAGTGAGTGGGTGGGTGGGTGGGTGGGGGGGTGAGTGGGTGGGTGAGTGGGTGGGTGGGTGAGTGGGTGGGTGAGTGAGTGAGTGGGTGGGTGAGTGGCTGAGTGAGTGAGTGAGTGGGTGAGTGAGTGGCTGAGTGAGTGAGTGAGTGGGTGAGTGAGTGGCTGAGTGAGTGAGTGGGTGAGTGAGTGGCTGAGTGAGTGAGTGGGTGAGTGAGTGGGTGGGTGAGTAAGTGAGTGGGTGGGTGGGTGAGTGAGTGGGTGAGTGAGTGGCTAAGTGAGTGAGTGAGTGGGTGAGTGAGTGGCTGAGTGAGTGAGTGGGTGAGTGAGTGGCTGAGTGAGTGAGTGAGTGGGTGAGTGAGTGGCTGAGTGAGTGAGTGAGTGGGTGAGTGAGTGGCTGAGTGAGTGAGTGAGTGGGTGAGTGAGTGGCTGAGTGAGTGGGTGAGTGGGTGAGTGAGTGGGTGAGTGAGTGGGTGAGTGAGTGGCTGAGTGAGTGAGTGAGTGGGTGAGTGAGTGGCTGAGTGAGTGAGTGAGTGGGTGAGTGAGTGGCTGAGTGAGTGAGTGGGTGAGTGAGTGGGTGGGTGAGTAAGTGAGTGGGTGGGTGGGTGAGTGAGTGGGTGAGTGAGTGGCTAAGTGAGTGAGTGAGTGGGTGAGTGAGTGGCTGAGTGAGTGAGTGGGTGAGTGAGTGGCTGAGTGAGTGAGTGAGTGGGTGAGTGAGTGGCTGAGTGAGTGAGTGAGTGGGTGAGTGAGTGGCTGAGTGAGTGAGTGAGTGGGTGAGTGAGTGGCTGAGTGAGTGGGTGAGTGGGTGAGTGAGTGGGTGAGTGAGTGGGTGAGTGAGTGGCTGAGTGAGTGAGTGAGTGGGTGAGTGAGTGGGTGAGTGAGTGGCTGAGTGAGTGAGTGAGTGGGTGAGTGAGTGGGTGGGTGAGTAAGTGAGTGAGTGGGTGAGTGAGTGGCTGAGTGAGTGAGTGAGTGGGTGAGTGAGTGGCTGAGTGAGTGAGTGGAGTGAGTGAGTGAGTGAGTGGGTGAGTGAGTGGGTGGCTGAGTGAGTGAGTGGGTGAGTGAGTGGCTGAGTGAGCGAGTGGGTGGGTGAGTGAGTGAGTGGGTGAGTGAGTGGCTGAGTGAGTGAGTGAGTGGGTGAGTGAGTGGCTGAGTGAGTGAGTGGGTGAGTGAGTGAGTGAGTGGGTGAGTGAGTGAGTGGGTGGCTGAGTGAGTGAGTGGGTGAGTGAGTGGCTGAGTGAGTGAGTGGGTGAATGAGTGAGTGAGTGGCTGAGTGAGTGGCTGAGTGAGTGGCTGAGTGAGTGAGTGAGTGGCTGAGTGAGTGAGTGGGTGAGTGAGTGAGTGAGTGGGTGAGTGAGTGGGTGGCTGAGTGAGTGAGTGGGTGAGTGGGTGAGTGAGTGGCTGAGTGAGTGAGTGAGTGGGTGGGTGGGTGGGTGGGGGGGTGAGTGGGTGGGTGAGTGGGTGGGTGGGTGAGTGGGTGGGTGAGTGAGTGAGTGGGTGGGTGAGTGGCTGAGTGAGTGAGTGAGTGGGTGAGTGAGTGGCTGAGTGAGTGAGTGAGTGGGTGAGTGAGTGGCTGAGTGAGTGAGTGGGTGAGTGAGTGGCTGAGTGAGTGAGTGGGTGAGTGAGTGGGTGGGTGAGTAAGTGAGTGGGTGGGTGGGTGAGTGAGTGGGTGAGTGAGTGGCTAAGTGAGTGAGTGAGTGGGTGAGTGAGTGGCTGAGTGAGTGAGTGGGTGAGTGAGTGGCTGAGTGAGTGAGTGAGTGGGTGAGTGAGTGGCTGAGTGAGTGAGTGAGTGGGTGAGTGAGTGGCTGAGTGAGTGAGTGAGTGGGTGAGTGAGTGGCTGAGTGAGTGGGTGAGTGGGTGAGTGAGTGGGTGAGTGAGTGGGTGAGTGAGTGGCTGAGTGAGTGAGTGAGTGGGTGAGTGAGTGGCTGAGTGAGTGAGTGAGTGGGTGAGTGAGTGGCTGAGTGAGTGAGTGGGTGAGTGAGTGGGTGGGTGAGTAAGTGAGTGGGTGGGTGGGTGAGTGAGTGGGTGAGTGAGTGGCTAAGTGAGTGAGTGAGTGGGTGAGTGAGTGGCTGAGTGAGTGAGTGGGTGAGTGAGTGGCTGAGTGAAGTGAGTGAGTGGGTGAGTGAGTGGCTGAGTGAGTGAGTGAGTGGGTGAGTGAGTGGCTGAGTGAGTGAGTGAGTGGGTGAGTGAGTGGCTGAGTGAGTGGGTGAGTGGGTGAGTGAGTGGGTGAGTGAGTGGGTGAGTGAGTGGCTGAGTGAGTGAGTGAGTGGGTGAGTGAGTGGGTGAGTGAGTGGCTGAGTGAGTGAGTGAGTGGGTGAGTGAGTGAGTGAGTGAGTGGGTGAGTGAGTGGGTGGGTGAGTAAGTGAGTGGGTGGGTGGGTGAGTGAGTGGGTGAGTGAGTGGCTGAGTGAGTGAGTGAGTGGGTGAGTGAGTGGCTGAGTGAGTGAGTGGGTGAGTGAGTGAGTGAGTGGGTGAGTGAGTGGGTGGCTGAGTGAGTGAGTGGGTGAGTGAGTGGCTGAGTGAGCGAGTGGGTGGGTGAGTGAGTGAGTGAGTGGGTGAGTGAGTGGCTGAGTGAGTGAGTGAGTGGGTGAGTGAGTGGCTGAGTGAGTGAGTGGGTGAGTGAGTGAGTGGGTGAGTGAGTGAGTGGGTGGCTGAGTGAGTGAGTGGGTGAGTGAGTGGCTGAGTGAGTGAGTGGGTGAGTGAGTGAGTGGCTGAGTGAGTGGCTGAGTGAGTGGCTGAGTGAGTGAGTGAGTGGCTGAGTGAGTGAGTGGGTGAGTGAGTGAGTGAGTGGGTGAGTGAGTGGGTGGCTGAGTGAGTGAGTGGGTGAGTGGGTGAGTGAGTGGCTGAGTGAGTGAGTGAGTGAGTGGGTGAGTGAGTGAGTGGGTGAGTGAGTGAGTGGGTGGCTGAGTGAGTGAGTGGGTGAGTGAGTGGCTGAGTGAGTGAGTGGGTGAGTGAGTGAGTGGCTGAGTGAGTGGCTGAGTGAGTGGCTGAGTGAGTGAGTGAGTGGCTGAGTGAGTGAGTGGGTGAGTGAGTGAGTGAGTGGGTGAGTGAGTGGGTGGCTGAGTGAGTGAGTGGGTGAGTGGGTGAGTGAGTGGCTGAGTGAGTGAGTGAGTGGGTGGGTGGGTGGGTGGGGGGGTGAGTGGGTGGGTGAGTGGGTGGGTGGGTGAGTGGGTGGGTGAGTGAGTGAGTGGGTGGGTGAGTGGCTGAGTGAGTGAGTGAGTGGGTGAGTGAGTGGCTGAGTGAGTGAGTGAGTGGGTGAGTGATTGGCTGAGTGAGTGAGTGAGTGGGTGAGTGAGTGGCTGAGTGAGTGAGTGGGTGAGTGAGTGGCTGAGTGAGTGAGTGGGTGAGTGAGTGGCTGAGTGAGTGAGTGAGTGGGTGAGTGAGTGGCTGAGTGAGTGAGTGGGTGAGTGAGTGGGTGGGTGAGTAAGTGAGTGGGTGGGTGGGTGAGTGAGTAGGTGAGTGGGTGAGTGAGTGGGTGAGTGAGTGGGTGAGTGGCTGAGTGAGTGAGTGAGTGGGTGAGTGAGTGGGTGAGTGAGTGGCTGAGTGAGTGAGTGAGTGGGTGAGTGAGTGGCTGAGTGAGTGAGTGGGTGAGTGAGTGGGTGGGTGAGTAAGTGAGTGGGTGGGTGGGTGAGTGAGTGGGTGAGTGAGTGGCTAAGTGAGTGAGTGAGTGGGTGAGTGAGTGGCTGAGTGAGTGAGTGGGTGAGTGAGTGAGTGAGTGAGTGGAGTGAATGAGTGGGTGGCTGAGTGAGTGAGTGGGTGAGTGAGTGGCTGAGTGAGCGAGTGGGTGGGTGAGTGAGTGAGTGGGTGCGTGAGTGGCTGAGTGAGTGAGTGAGTGGGTGAGTGAGTGGCTGAGTGAGTGAGTGGGTGAGTGAGTGAGTGAGTGGGTGAGTGAGTGAGTGGGTGGCTGAGTGAGTGAGTGGGTGAGTGAGTGGCTGAGTGAGTGAGTGGGTGAGTGAGTGAGTGAGTGGCTGAGTGAGTGGCTGAGTGAGTGGCTGAGTGAGTGAGTGAGTGGCTGAGTGAGTGAGTGGGTGAGTGAGTGAGTGAGTGGGTGAGTGAGTGGGTGGCTGAGTGAGTGAGTGGGTGAGTGAGTGGCTGAGTGAGTGAGTGAGTGAGTGGGTGAGTGAGTGAGTGAGTGGGTGAGTGAGTGGGTGGCTGAGTGAGTGGGTGAGTGAGTGAGTGGGTGAGTGAGTGAGTGGGTGGGTGAGTGAGTGAGTGAGTGAGTGGGTGGCTGAGTGAGTGAGTGAGTGGGTGAGTGAGTGAGTGAGTGGGTGAGTGAGTGAGTGAGTGGGTGAGTGAGTGGCTGAGTGAGTGAGTGGGTGAGTGAGTGAGTGGGTGAGTGAGTGGGTGGCTGAGTGAGTGAGTGGGTGAGTGAGTGGCTGAGTGAGTGAGTGGGTGAGTGAGTGAGTGGGTGAGTGAGTGGCTGAGTGAGTGAGTGGGTGAGTGAGTGAGTGAGTGGGTGAGTGAGTGGGTGGCTGAGTGAGTGGGTGAGTGAGTGAGTGAGTGGGTGAGTGAGTGAGTGAGTGGGTGGCTGAGTGAGTGAGTGAGTGGGTGAGTGAGTGAGTGAGTGGGTGAGTGAGTGAGTGGCTGAGTGAGTGAGTGGGTGAGTGAGTGAGTGAGTGGGTGAGTGAGTGAGTGGCTGAGTGAGTGAGTGAGTGGGTGAGTGAGTGAGTGGGTGAGTGAGTGAGTGGGTGAGTGAGTGGCTGAGTGAGTGAGTGGGTGAGTGAGTGAGTGAGTGAGTGGGTGAGTGAGTGGGTGGCTGAGTGAGTGAGTGGGTGAGTGAGTGGCTGAGTGAGTGAGTGGGTGAGTGAGTGAGTGAGTGGGTGAGTGAGTGGCTGAGTGAGTGAGTGAGTGGGTGAGTGAGTGAGTGAGTGGGTGAGTGAGTGGGTGGCTGAGTGAGTGGGTGAGTGAGTGAGTGGGTGAGTGAGTGGGTGGCTGAGTGAGTGGCTGAGTGAGTGAGTGGGTGAGTGAGTGAGTGAGTGAGTGGGTGAGTGAGTGGGTGAGTGAGTGAGTGGCTGAGTGAGTGAGTGAGTGGGTGAGTGAGTGAGTGAGTGGGTGAGTGAGTGAGTGGCTGAGTGAGTGAGTGAGTGGGTGAGTGAGTGAGTGAGTGGGTGAGTGAGTGAGTGGCTGAGTGAGTGAGTGAGTGGGTGAGTGAGTGGGTGAGTGAGTGAGTGAGTGGGTGAGTGAGTGAGTGGCTGAGTGAGTGAGTGAGTGGGTGAGTGAGTGAGTGAGTGGGTGAGTGAGTGGCTGAGTGAGTGAGTGAGTGGGTGAGTGAGTGGGTGAGTGAGTGAGTGAGTGGGTGAGTGAGTGGCTGAGTGAGTGGGTGAGTGAGTGAGTGGGTGAGTGGGTGGGTGAGTGAGTGGGTGAGTGAGTGGCTGAGTGAGTGAGTGAGTGGGTGAGTGAGTGGGTGAGTGAGTGGGTGAGTGAGTGGCTGAGTGAGTGAGTGAGTGAGTGAGTGAGTGAGTGAGTGAGTGAGTGGGTGAGTGAGTGGGTGGTGTGGAGTAGAGTGAGTGGGTGGGTGGGTGGAGTGAGTGGGTGAGTGAGTGGCTGAGTGAGTGAGTGAGTGGGTGAGTGAGTGGCTGAGTGAGTGAGTGGGTGAGTGAGTGAGTGAGTGGGTGAGTGAGTGGGTGGCTGAGTGAGTGAGTGGGTGAGTGAGTGGCTGAGTGAGCGAGTGGGTGGGTGAGTGAGTGAGTGAGTGAGTGGGTGTGAGTGGCTGAGTGAGTGAGTGAGTGGGTGAGTGAGTGGCTGAGTGAGTGAGTGGGTGAGTGAGTGAGTGGGGTGAGTGAGTGAGTGGGTGGCTGAGTGAGTGAGTGGGTGAGTGAGTGGCTGAGTGAGTGAGTGGGTGAGTGAGTGAGTGGCTGAGTGAGTGGCTGAGTGAGTGGCTGAGTGAGTGAGTGAGTGGCTGAGTGAGTGAGTGGGTGAGTGAGTGAGTGAGTGGGTGAGTGAGTGGGTGGCTGAGTGAGTGAGTGGGTGAGTGGGTGAGTGAGTGGCTGAGTGAGTGAGTGAGTGGGTGGGTGGGTGGGTGGGGGGGTGAGTGGGTGGGTGAGTGGGTGGGTGGGTGAGTGGGTGGGTGAGTGAGTGAGTGGGTGGGTGAGTGGCTGAGTGAGTGAGTGAGTGGGTGAGTGAGTGGCTGAGTGAGTGAGTGAGTGGGTGAGTGATTGGCTGAGTGAGTGAGTGAGTGGGTGAGTGAGTGGCTGAGTGAGTGAGTGGGTGAGTGAGTGGCTGAGTGAGTGAGTGAGTGGGTGAGTGAGTGGCTGAGTGAGTGAGTGAGTGAGTGGGTGAGTGAGTGGCTGAGTGAGTGAGTGGGTGAGTGAGTGGGTGGGTGAGTAAGTGAGTGGGTGGGTGGGTGAGTGAGTGGGTGAGTGGGTGAGTGAGTGGGTGAGTGAGTGGGTGAGTGGCTGAGTGAGTGAGTGAGTGGGTGAGTGAGTGGGTGAGTGAGTGAGTGAGTGGGTGAGTGAGTGAGTGAGTGGGTGAGTGAGTGAGTGGCTGAGTGAGTGAGTGGGTGAGTGAGTGAGTGAGTGGGTGAGTGAGTGAGTGGCTGAGTGAGTGAGTGAGTGGGTGAGTGAGTGAGTGGGTGAGTGAGTGAGTGGGTGAGTGAGTGGCTGAGTGAGTGAGTGGGTGAGTGAGTGAGTGAGTGAGTGGGTGAGTGAGTGGGTGGCTGAGTGAGTGAGTGGGTGAGTGAGTGGCTGAGTGAGTGAGTGGGTGAGTGAGTGAGTGAGTGGGTGAGTGAGTGGCTGAGTGAGTGAGTGAGTGGGTGAGTGAGTGAGTGAGTGAGTGGGTGAGTGAGTGGGTGGCTGAGTGAGTGGGTGAGTGAGTGGGTGAGTGAGTGGGTGGCTGAGTGAGTGGCTGAGTGAGTGAGTGGGTGAGTGAGTGAGTGAGTGAGTGGGTGAGTGAGTGGGTGAGTGAGTGAGTGGCTGAGTGAGTGAGTGAGTGGGTGAGTGAGTGAGTGAGTGGGTGAGTGAGTGAGTGGCTGAGTGAGTGAGTGAGTGGGTGAGTGAGTGAGTGAGTGGGTGAGTGAGTGAGTGGCTGAGTGAGTGAGTGAGTGGGTGAGTGAGTGGGTGAGTGAGTGAGTGAGTGGGTGAGTGAGTGAGTGGCTGAGTGAGTGAGTGAGTGGGTGAGTGAGTGAGTGAGTGAGTGAGTGAGTGGGTGAGTGAGTGAGTGGCTGAGTGAGTGAGTGAGTGGGTGAGTGAGTGGGTGAGTGAGTGAGTGAGTGAGTGAGTGAGTGGGTGAGTGAGTGGGTGAGTGAGTGAGTGAGTGAGTGAGTGAGTGGGTGAGTGAGTGAGTGGCTGAGTGAGTGAGTGAGTGGGTGAGTGAGTGGGTGAGTGAGTGAGTGAGTGGGTGAGTGAGTGAGTGGCTGAGTGAGTGAGTGAGTGGGTGAGTGAGTGGGTGAGTGAGTGAGTGAGTGGGTGAGTGAGTGGCTGAGTGAGTGGGTGAGTGAGTGAGTGGGTGAGTGGGTGGGTGAGTGAGTGGGTGAGTGGCTGAGTGAGTGAGTGAGTGGGTGAGTGAGTGGGTGAGTGAGTGGCTGAGTGAGTGAGTGAGTGGGTGAGTGAGTGAGTGAGTGAGTGAGTGGGTGAGTGAGTGGGTGGGTGAGTAAGTGAGTGGGTGGGTGGGTGAGTGAGTGGGTGAGTGAGTGGCTGAGTGAGTGAGTGAGTGGGTGAGTGAGTGGCTGAGTGAGTGAGTGGGTGAGTGAGTGAGTGAGTGGGTGAGTGAGTGGGTGGCTGAGTGAGTGAGTGGGTGAGTGAGTGGCTGAGTGAGCGAGTGGGTGGGTGAGTGAGTGAGTGAGTGAGTGGGTGAGTGAGTGGCTGAGTGAGTGAGTGAGTGGGTGAGTGAGTGGCTGAGTGAGTGAGTGGGTGAGTGAGTGAGTGGGTGAGTGAGTGAGTGGGTGGCTGAGTGAGTGAGTGGGTGAGTGAGTGGCTGAGTGAGTGAGTGGGTGAGTGAGTGAGTGGCTGAGTGAGTGGCTGAGTGAGTAGCTGAGTGAGTGAGTGAGTGGCTGAGTGAGTGAGTGGGTGAGTGAGTGAGTGAGTGGGTGAGTGAGTGGGTGGCTGAGTGAGTGAGTGGGTGAGTGGGTGAGTGAGTGGCTGAGTGAGTGAGTGAGTGGGTGGGTGGGTGGGTGGGGGGGTGAGTGGGTGGGTGAGTGGGTGGGTGGGTGAGTGGGTGGGTGAGTGAGTGAGTGGGTGGGTGAGTGGCTGAGTGAGTGAGTGAGTGGGTGAGTGAGTGGCTGAGTGAGTGAGTGAGTGGGTGAGTGATTGGCTGAGTGAGTGAGTGAGTGAGTGGGTGAGTGAGTGGCTGAGTGAGTGAGTGAGTGGGTGAGTGAGTGGCTGAGTGAGTGAGTGGGTGAGTGAGTGGGTGGGTGAGTAAGTGAGTGGGTGGGTGGGTGAGTGAGTGGGTGAGTGGGTGAGTGAGTGGGTGAGTGAGTGGGTGAGTGGCTGAGTGAGTGAGTGAGTGGGTGAGTGAGTGGGTGAGTGAGTGGCTGAGTGAGTGAGTGAGTGGGTGAGTGAGTGGCTGAGTGAGTGAGTGGGTGAGTGAGTGAGTGAGTGGGTGAGTGAGTGAGTGGCTGAGTGAGTGAGTGAGTGGGTGAGTGAGTGAGTGAGTGAGTGGGTGAGTGAGTGAGTGGCTGAGTGAGTGAGTGAGTGGGTGAGTGAGTGGGTGAGTGAGTGAGTGGGTGAGTGAGTGAGTGGCTGAGTGAGTGAGTGAGTGGGTGAGTGAGTGAGTGAGTGGGTGAGTGAGTGGCTGAGTGAGTGAGTGAGTGGGTGAGTGAGTGGGTGAGTGAGTGAGTGAGTGGGTGAGTGAGTGGCTGAGTGAGTGGGTGAGTGAGTGAGTGGGTGAGTGGGTGGGTGAGTGAGTGGGTGAGTGAGTGGCTGAGTGAGTGAGTAAGTGGGTGAGTGAGTGGGTGAGTGAGTGGCTGAGTGAGTGAGTGAGTGAGTGGGTGAGTGAGTGAGTGAGTGAGTGGGTGAGTGAGTGGGTGGGTGAGTAAGTGAGTGGGTGGGTGGGTGGGTGAGTGAGTGGGTGAGTGAGTGGCTGAGTGAGTGAGTGAGTGGGTGAGTGAGTGGCTGAGTGAGTGAGTGGGTGAGTGAGTGAGTGAGTGGGTGAGTGAGTGGGTGGCTGAGTGAGTGAGTGGGTGAGTGAGTGGCTGAGTGAGCGAGTGGGTGGGTGAGTGAGTGAGTGAGTGAGTGGGTGAGTGAGTGGCTGAGTGAGTGAGTGAGTGGGTGAGTGAGTGGCTGAGTGAGTGAGTGGGTGAGTGAGTGAGTGGGTGAGTGAGTGAGTGGGTGGCTGAGTGAGTGAGTGGGTGAGTGAGTGGCTGAGTGAGTGAGTGGGTGAGTGAGTGAGTGGCTGAGTGAGTGGCTGAGTGAGTGGCTGAGTGAGTGAGTGAGTGGCTGAGTGAGTGAGTGGGTGAGTGAGTGAGTGAGTGAGTGGGTGAGTGAGTGGGTGGCTGAGTGAGTGAGTGGGTGAGTGGGTGAGTGAGTGGCTGAGTGAGTGAGTGAGTGGGTGGGTGGGTGGGTGGGGGGGTGAGTGGGTGGGTGAGTGGGTGGGTGGGTGAGTGGGTGGGTGAGTGAGTGAGTGGGTGGGTGAGTGAGTGGCTGAGTGAGTGAGTGAGTGGGTGAGTGATTGGCTGAGTGAGTGAGTGAGTGGGTGAGTGAGTGGCTGAGTGAGTGAGTGGGTGAGTGAGTGGCTGAGTGAGTGAGTGAGTGGGTGAGTGAGTGGCTGAGTGAGTGAGTGAGTGGGTGAGTGAGTGGCTGAGTGAGTGAGTGGGTGAGTGAGTGGGTGGGTGAGTAAGTGAGTGGGTGGGTGGGTGAGTGAGTGGGTGAGTGGGTGAGTGAGTGGGTGAGTGAGTGGGTGAGTGGCTGAGTGAGTGAGTGAGTGGGTGAGTGAGTGGGTGAGTGAGTGGCTGAGTGAGTGAGTGAGTGGGTGAGTGAGTGGCTGAGTGAGTGAGTGGGTGAGTGAGTGGGTGGGTGAGTAAGTGAGTGGGTGGGTGGGTGAGTGAGTGGGTGAGTGAGTGGCTAAGTGAGTGAGTGAGTGGGTGAGTGAGTGGCTGAGTGAGTGAGTGGGTGAGTGAGTGAGTGAGTGGGTGAGTGAGTGGGTGGCTGAGTGAGTGAGTGGGTGAGTGAGTGGCTGAGTGAGCGAGTGGGTGGGTGAGTGAGTGAGTGGGTGAGTGAGTGGCTGAGTGAGTGAGTGAGTGGGTGAGTGAGTGGCTGAGTGAGTGAGTGGGTGAGTGAGTGAGTGAGTGGGTGAGTGAGTGAGTGGGTGGCTGAGTGAGTGAGTGGGTGAGTGAGTGGCTGAGTGAGTGAGTGGGTGAGTGAGTGAGTGAGTGGCTGAGTGAGTGGCTGAGTGAGTGGCTGAGTGAGTGAGTGAGTGGCTGAGTGAGTGAGTGGGTGAGTGAGTGAGTGAGTGAGTGAGTGAGTGAGTGGGTGAGTGAGTGGGTGGCTGAGTGAGTGAGTGGGTGAGTGAGTGGCTGAGTGAGTGAGTGAGTGGGTGAGTGAGTGAGTGAGTGGGTGAGTGAGTGGGTGGCTGAGTGAGTGGGTGAGTGAGTGAGTGAGTGGGTGAGTGAGTGGCTGAGTGAGTGAGTGAGTGGGTGAGTGAGTGAGTGAGTGGGTGAGTGAGTGGGTGGCTGAGTGAGTGGGTGAGTGAGTGAGTGGGTGAGTGAGTGAGTGGGTGAGTGAGTGAGTGAGTGAGTGGGTGGCTGAGTGAGTGAGTGAGTGAGTGAGTGAGTGAGTGGGTGAGTGAGTGAGTGGGTGAGTGAGTGGCTGAGTGAGTGAGTGGGTGAGTGAGTGAGTGGGTGAGTGAGTGGGTGGCTGAGTGAGTGAGTGGGTGAGTGAGTGGCTGAGTGAGTGAGTGGGTGAGTGAGTGAGTGGGTGAGTGAGTGGCTGAGTGAGTGAGTGGGTGAGTGAGTGAGTGAGTGGGTGAGTGAGTGGGTGGCTGAGTGAGTGGGTGAGTGAGTGAGTGAGTGGGTGAGTGAGTGAGTGAGTGGGTGGCTGAGTGAGTGAGTGAGTGGGTGAGTGAGTGAGTGAGTGGGTGAGTGAGTGAGTGGCTGAGTGAGTGAGTGGGTGAGTGAGTGAGTGGGTGAGTGAGTGAGTGGCTGAGTGAGTGAGTGAGTGGGTGAGTGAGTGAGTGGGTGAGTGAGTGAGTGGGTGAGTGAGTGGCTGAGTGAGTGAGTGGGTGAGTGAGTGAGTGAGTGGGTGAGTGAGTGGGTGGCTGAGTGAGTGAGTGGGTGAGTGAGTGGCTGAGTGAGTGAGTGGGTGAGTGAGTGAGTGAGTGGGTGAGTGAGTGGCTGAGTGAGTGAGTGAGTGGGTGAGTGAGTGAGTGAGTGGGTGAGTGAGTGGGTGGCTGAGTGAGTGGGTGAGTGAGTGAGTGGGTGAGTGAATGGGTGGCTGAGTGAGTGGCTGAGTGAGTGAGTGGGTGAGTGAGTGAGTGAGTGAGTGGGTGAGTGAGTGGGTGAGTGAGTGAGTGGCTGAGTGAGTGAGTGAGTGGGTGAGTGAGTGAGTGAGTGAGTGGGTGAGTGAGTGAGTGGCTGAGTGAGTGAGTGAGTGGGTGAGTGAGTGAGTGAGTGAGTGGGTGAGTGAGTGAGTGGCTGAGTAAGTGAGTGAGTGAGTGGGTGAGTGAGTGGGTGAGTGAGTGAGTGGGTGAGTGAGTGAGTGGCTGAGTGAGTGAGTGAGTGGGTGAGTGAGTGAGTGAGTGGGTGAGTGAGTGGCTGAGTGAGTGAGTGAGTGGGTGAGTGAGTGGGTGAGTGAGTGAGTGAGTGGGTGAGTGAGTGGCTGAGTGAGTGAGTGAGTGGGTGAGTGAGTGGCTGAGTGAGTGAGTGAGTGGGTGAGTGAGTGGCTGAGTGAGTGAGTGAGTGGGTGAGTGAGTGGGTGAGTGAGTGGGTGAGTGAGTGAGTGAGTGGGTGAGTGAGTGAGTGGCTGAGTGAGTGAGTGAGTGGGTGAGTGAGTGAGTGAGTGAGTGAGTGAGTGGGTGAGTGGCTGAGTGAGTGAGTGAGTGGGTGAGTGAGTGGCTGAGTGAGTGAGTGAGTGGGTGAGTGAGTGGCTGAGTGAGTGAGTGAGTGGGTGAGTGAGTGGGTGAGTGAGTGGGTGAGTGAGTGAGTGAGTGGGTGAGTGAGTGAGTGGCTGAGTGAGTGAGTGAGTGGGTGAGTGAGTGAGTGAGTGAGTGGGTGAGTGGCTGAGTGAGTGAGTGAGTGGGTGAGTGAGTCACTCACCTTATAGGTGAGTGATTCACAGCGATCATCTAGGTGAGCGTTCAAGATTGGAAACTCGTAGAGCGCCAGAGACAAAGCCTGGAGAGTCAACAACATCAACAACAACATCAACAACAACATCAACATCATCATCATCAACAACAACATCAACAACATCAACAACAACATCAACAACAACATCAACAACATCATCATCAACAACATCAACAACAACATCAACATCATCATCAACAACATCATCATCATCAACAACAACATCAACAACAACATCAACATCAACAACAACATCAACAACATCAACATCAACATCATCAACATCATCAACAACATCAACAACATCAACAACAACATCAACAACATCATCAACAAATGTCTACACACATCAAGTGGTAACTCTCCCCGTGTCTCTCTCCCCGTGTCTCTCTCTCACCGTGTCTCTCTCACCGTCTCTCTCCCCGTGTCTCTCTCCCCGTGTCTCTCTCCCCGTGTCTCTCTCTCCCCGTGTCTCTCTCCCCGTGTCTCTCTCCCCGTGTCTCTCTCCCCGTGTCTCTCTCCCCGTGTCTCTCTCTCCCCGTGTCTCTCTCCCCGTGTCTCTCTCCCCGTGTCTCTCTCCCCGTGTCTCTCTCCCCGTGTCTCTCTCCCCGTGTCTCTCTCCCCGTGTCTCTCTCTCCCCACGTCTCTCTCCCCGTGTCTCTCTCCCCGTGTCTCTCTCCCCGTGTCTCTCTCCCCGTGTCTCTCTCCCCATATCTCTCTCCCCGTGTCTCTCTCCCCGTGTCTCTCTCTCCCCGTGTCTCTCTCCCCGTGTCTCTCTCCCCGTGTCTCTCTCTCCCCGTGTCTCTCTCTCCCCGTGTCTCTCTCCCCGTGTCTCTCTCACCGTGTCTCTCTCCCCGTGTCTCTCTCTCCCCGTGTCTCTCTCCCCGTGTCTCTCTCCCCGTGTCTCTCTCCCCGTATCTCTCTCCCCGTGTCTCTCTCTCCCCGTGTCTCTCTCTCTCTCCCAGTGTCTTTCTCCCCGTGTCTCTCTCCCCGTGTCTCTCTCCCCGTGTCTCTCTCCCCGTGTCTCTCTCCCCGTGTCTCTCTCTCCCCGTGTCTCTCTCTCTCTCCCAGTGTCTCTCTCCCCGTGTCTCTCTCCCCGTGTCTCTCTCCCCGTGTCTCTCTCCCCGTGTCTCTCTCTCCCCGTGTCTCTCTCCACGTGTCTCTCTCCCCGTGTCTCTCCCCGTGTCTCTCTCCCCGTGTCTCTCTCTCCCCGTGTCTCTCTCCCCGTGTCTCTCTCTCCCCGTGTCTCTCTCCCCGTGTCTCTCTCCCCGTGTCTCTCTCCCCGTGTCTCTCTCTCCCCGTGTCTCTCTCCACGTGTCTCTCTCCCCGTGTCTCTCCCCGTGTCTCTCTCCCCGTGTCTCTCTCCCCGTGTCTCTCTCTCCCCGTTTCTCTCTCCACGTGTCTCTCTCCCCGTGTCTCTCTCCCCGTGTCTCTCCCCGTGTCTCTCTCCCCGTGTCTCTCTCCCCGTGTCTCTCTCTCCCCGTGTCTCTCTCCACGTGTCTCTCTCCCCGTGTCTCTCTCCCCGTGTCTCTCTCCCCGTGTCTCTCTCCACGTGTCTCTCTCCACGTGTCTCTCTCCCCGTGTCTCTCTCCCCGTGTCTCTCTTCCCCTCTCCCCGTGTCTCTCTCCCCGTGTCTCTCCCCGTGTCTCTCTCCCTGTGTCTCTCTCCCCGTGTCTCTCTCCCCGTGTCTCTCTCTCTCCCCGTGTCTCTCACCCCGTGTCTCTCTCCCCGTGTCTCTCTCCCCGTGTCTCTCCCCGTGTCTCTCTCCCCGTGTCTCTCTCTCTCTCCCCATGTCTCTCACCCCCCGTGTCTCCCCGTGTCTCTCTCCCCGTGTCTCTCTCCCCGTGTCTCTCTCCCCGTGTCTCTCTCCTCGTGTCTCTCTCCCCGTGTCTCTCTCTCCCCGTATCTCTCTCCGTGTCTCTCTCCCCGTGTCTCTCTCCCCGTGTCTCTCTCTCTCTCCCCGTGTCTCTCTCCCCGTGTCTCTCTCTCCCCGTGTCTCTCTCCCCGTGTCTCTCTCCCCGTGTCTCTCTCCCCGTGTCTCTCTCCCCGTGTCTCTCTCTCCCCGTATCTCTCTCTCTCTCCCCGTGTCTTTCTCCCCGTGTCTCTCTCTCCCCGTGTCTCTCTCCCCGTGTCTCTCTCCCCGTATCTCTCTCTCTCTCCCCGTGTCTCTCTCCCCGTGTCTCTCTCCCCGTATCTCTCTCTCCCCGTGTCTCTCTCTCCCCGTGTCTCTCTCCCCGTGTCTCTCTCTCCCCGTGTCTCTCTCCCCGTGTCTCTCTCCCCGTATCTCTCTCTCTCTCCCCGTGTCTCTCTCCCCGTGTCTCTCTCCCCGTGTCTCTCTCTCCCCGTGTCTCTCTCTCCCCGTGTCTCTCTCCCCGTATCTCTCTCTCTCTCCCCGTGTCTCTCTCCCCGTGTCTCTGTCTCCCCGTGTCTCTCTCTCCCCGTGTCTCTTTCTCCCCGTGTCTCTCTCTCCCCGTGTCTCTCTCCCCGTGTCTCTCTCTCCCCGTGTCTCTCTCTCCCCGTGTCTCTCTCCCCGTGTCTCTCTCTCCCCGTGTCTCTCTCCCCGTGTCTCTCTCTCCCCGTGTCTCTCTCTCCCCGTGTCTCTCTCTCCCCGTGTCTCTGTCTCCCCGTGTCTCTCTCTCCCCGTGTCTCTCTCCCCGTGTCTCTCTCTCCCCGTGTCTCTCTCTCCCCGTGTCTCTCTCCCCGTGTCTCTCTCTCCCCGTGTCTCTCTCCCCGTGTCTCTCTCTCCCCGTGTCTCTCTCTCCCCGTGTCTCTCTCTCCCCGTGTCTCTGTCTCCCCGTGTCTCTCTCTCCCCGTGTCTCTCTCCCCGTGTCTCTCTCTCCCCGTGTCTCTCTCCCCGTGTCTCTCTCTCCCCGTGTCTCTCTCTCCGTGTCTCTCCCCGTGTCTCTCTCCCCGTGTCTCTCCCCGTGTCTCTCCCCGTGTCTCTCTCCCCGTGTCTCTCTCCCCGTGTCTCTCTCCCCGTATCTCTCTCTCTCCCCGTGTCTCTCTCCCCGTGTCTCTCTCCCCGTGTCTCTCTCCCCGTGTCTCTCTCCCCGTGTCTCTCTCTCCCCGTGTCTCTCTCCCCGTGTCTCTCTCCCCGTATCTCTCTCTCTCTCCCCGTGTCTCTCTCCCCGTGTCTCTCTCCCCGTGTCTCTCTCCCCGTGTCTCTCTCCCCGTGTCTCTCTCTCCCCGTGTCTCTCTCCCCGTGTCTCTCTCCCCGTGTCTCTCTCCCCGTGTCTCTCTCCCCGTGTCTCTCTCTCCCCGTGTCTCTCTCCAAGTGTCTCTCTCCCCGTGTCTCTCTCCCCGTGTCTCTCTCTCCCCGTGTCTCTCTCTCCCCGTGTCTCTCTCTCTCCCCGTGTCTCTCTCCCCGTGTCTCTCTCCCCGTGTCTCTCTCTCCCCGTGTCTCTCTCCACGTGTCTCTCTCCCCGTGTCTCTGTCTCCCCGTGTCTCTGTATCCCCGTGTCTCTCTCTCCCCGTGTCTCTCTCCCCGTGTCTCTCTCCCCGTGTCTCTCTCTCTCCGTGTCTCTCACCTTGAGAAAGAAGGGCATGTAGGAGAGTTTCACTCCCCGTGTCTCTCTCCCCGTGTCTCTCTCCCCGTATCTCTCTCTCTCTCCCCGTGTCTCTCTCCCCGTGTCTCTCCCCCCGTGTCTCTCTCCCCGTGTCTCTCTCTCTCCGTGTCTCTCACCTTGAGAAAGAAGGGCATGTAGGAGAGTTTCACTCCCCGTGTCTCCGCATGCGTCTGGAGTCTGCGCCTCAGAGACACGAGGCGGCTCAGGTCGACCTCGTCGCTGTAGCCAAAGTGCGGCACCAGCAGAGACGCAGACATCGTGCGGGACATCACCTTCTGGACGCCTGGATAGACACAGACACACACACACAGAGACATAGACACACACACAGAGACACACACACACAGACACACACACAGACACACACAGACACAGAGACACACACAGACACACACAGACACACACACAGACACACACACAGACACACACGCACACAGACGCACACACACATTGCCTCTGAGTTGTGCGCCTTTTGGCGTCATCTGGTCCAACACCATGTGAGACTAGGCTCTAAGGAAAGCTGTCTCGGGTGTGGACCAATCAACTTCAAGGACAGTGCACATACATTATCAGAGTTGTGTTTTTTGTTTGCATTATGACTGCAGGTATTGTGGTCTATGCAAACATGACTCCTTGTAAAAAAGGTGTCAGTTTTGTTGCCAGATAGAAGGGTAAAAAAACAATTATCTACAAATCTTTTGTTAAATCTTTCATAAATCAAAGCATAGTGATAGGTTTTTACCCTTTCAACTGGTACAACAACTGACACCTTTGTACAAGGCATCACGTTTGCAATAACCACAACACAAGCCGTCAAAATGCAAACACCAATGGAGACTAGGCTCTAAGGAAAGCTGTCTCGGGTGTGGACCAATCAACTTCAAGGACAGTGCATATCATTATCATCATCAGAGTTGTGTTTTTTGTTAGCACTTTGACTGCTTGTGTTGTGGTTATTGCAAACATGATGCCTTGTTTCAAGGTGTCAGTTTTTGTACCAGTTGAAAGGGTAAAAACCTATCACTATATTTTGCCACTGCTAAAGGAGATGTCTCATAGTGTAAATCAAAGCATTAAAAAAACACGAAATGATAAACGAAGCAAAGTGCCGACTACACAGAGCATCTTCTTGCGTCCGCTGATCGTAAAAAATATGAAAAAATAAAATTTTAAAAAAGGAGTGAGAGAGAGAGAGGCCTACTCACAGGCTAGAGGCCTACTCACAGGCTAGAGGCCTACTCACAGGCTAGAGGCCTGCTCACAGGCTAGAGGCCTACTCACAGGCTAGAGGCCTACTCACAGGCTAGAGGCCTACTCACAGGCCTGAGGCCTACTCACAGGCTAGAGGCCTACTCACAGGCTAGAGGCCTACTCACAGGCTAGAGGCCTACTCACAGGCCTGAGGCCTACTCACAGGCTAGAGGCCTACTCACAGGCTAGAGGCCTACTCACAGGCTAGAGGCCTACTCACAGGCTAGAGGCCTACTCACAGGCTAGAGGCCTGCTCACAGGCTAGAGGCCTGCTCACAGGCTAGAGGCCTGCTCACAGGCTAGAGGCCTACTCACAGGCTAGAGGCCTACTCACAGGCTAGAGGCCTACTCACAGGCCTGAGGCCTACTCACAGGCTAGAGGCCTACTCACAGGCTAGAGGCCTACTCACAGGCTAGAGGCCTACTCACAGGCTAGAGGCCTGCTCACAGGCTAGAGGCCTGCTCACAGGCTAGAGGCCTACTCACAGGCTAGAGGCCTACTCACAGGCTAGAGGCCTACTCACAGGCTAGAGGCCTACTCACAGGCTAGAGGCCTACTCACAGGCTAGAGGCCTGCTCACAGGCTAGAGGCCTGCTCACAGGCTAGAGGCCTACTCACAGGCTAGAGGCCTACTCACAGGCTAGAGGCCTACTCACAGGCTAGAGGCCTACTCACAGGCTAGAGGCCTACTCACAGGCTAGAGGCCTACTCACAGGCTAGAGACCTACTCACAGGCTAGAGGCCTACTCACAGGCTAGAGGCCTACTCACAGGCTAGAGGCCTACTCACAGGCTAGAGGCCTACTCACAGGCTAGAGGCCTACTCACAGGCTAGAGGCCTGCTCACAGGCTAGAGGCCTACTCACAGGCTAGAGGCCTACTCACAGGCTAGAGACCTACTCACAGGCTAGAGGCCTACTCACAGGCCTGAGGCCTACTCACAGGCTAGAGGCCTACTCACAGGCCTGAGGCCTACTCACAGGCTAGAGGCCTGCTCACAGGCTTGAGGCCTACTCACAGGCTAGAGACCTACTCACAGGCTAGAGGCCTACTCACAGGCTAGAGACCTACTCACAGGCCTGAGGCCTACTCACAGGCTAGAGGCCTGCTCACAGGCTAGAGGCCTGCTCACAGGCTAGAGGCCTACTCACAGGCTAGAGGCCTGTTCACAGGCTAGAGGCCTACTCACAGGCTAGAGGCCTACTCACAGGCTAGAGGCCTACTCACAGGCTAGAGGCCTGCTCACAGGCTAGAGGCCTACTCACAGGCTAGAGGCCTGCTCACAGGCCTGAGGCCTACTCACAGGCTAGAGGCCTGCTCACAGGCTAGAGGCCTGCTCACAGGCTAGAGGCCTACTCACAGGCTAGAGGCCTGTTCACAGGCTAGAGGCCTACTCACAGGCTAGAGGCCTACTCACAGGCTAGAGGCCTACTCACAGGCTAGAGGCCTGCTCACAGGCTAGAGGCCTACTCACAGGCCTGAGGCCTACTCACAGGCTAGAGGCCTACTCACAGGCTAGAGGCCTACTCACAGGCTAGAGGCCTACTCACAGGCTAGAGGCCTACTCACAGGCTAGAGACCTACTCACAGGCTAGAGGCCTACTCACAGGCTAGAGGCCTACTCACAGGCCTGAGGCCTACTCACAGGCTAGAGGCCTACTCACAGGCTAGAGGCCTACTCACAGGCTAGAGGCCTACTCACAGGCTAGAGGCCTACTCACAGGCTAGAGGCCTACTCACAGGCTAGAGACCTACTCACAGGCTAGAGGCCTACTCACAGGCTAGAGGCCTACTCACAGGCTAGAGGCCTGTTCACAGGCTAGAGGCCTACTCACAGGCTAGAGGCCTACTCACAGGCTAGAGGCCTACTCACAGGCTAGAGGCCTACTCACAGGCTTGAGACCTGCTCACAGGCCTGAGGCCTACTCACAGGCTAGAGGCCTGCTCACAGGCTAGAGGCCTGCTCACAGGCTAGAGGCCTACTCACAGGCTAGAGGCCTGCTCACAGGCTAGAGGCCTACTCACAGGCTTGAGGCCTACTCACAGGCTAGAGGCCTACTCACAGGCTAGAGGCCTGCTCACAGGCTAGAGGCCTACTCACAGGCTAGAGGCCTACTCACAGGCTAGAGGCCTGCTCACAGGCTAGAGGCCTACTCACAGGCTAGAGACCTACTCACAGGCCTGAGGCCTACTCACAGGCTAGAGGCCTACTCACAGGCTAGAGGCCTACTCACAGGCTAGAGGCCTGCTCACAGGCTAGAGGCCTACTCACAGGCTAGAGACCTACTCACAGGCCTGAGGCCTACTCACAGGCTAGAGGCCTACTCACAGGCTAGAGACCTACTCACAGGCTAGAGGCCTACTCACAGGCTAGAGGCCTACTCACAGGCTAGAGGCCTACTCACAGGCTAGAGGCCTACTCACAGGCTAGAGGCCTACTCACAGGCTAGAGGCCTACTCACAGGCTAGAGACCTACTCACAGGCCTGAGGCCTACTCACAGGCTAGAGGCCTACTCACAGGCCTGAGGCCTACTCACAGGCTAGAGGCCTACTCACAGGCTAGAGGCCTACTCACAGGCTAGAGGCCTACTCACAGGCTAGAGGCCTACTCACAGGCTAGAGGCCTACTCACAGGCTAGAGACCTACTCACAGGCTAGAGGCCTACTCACAGGCTAGAGGCCTACTCACAGGCTAGAGGCCTGTTCACAGGCTAGAGGCCTACTCACAGGCTAGAGGCCTACTCACAGGCTAGAGGCCTACTCACAGGCTTGAGACCTGCTCACAGGCCTGAGGCCTACTCACAGGCTAGAGGCCTGCTCACAGGCTAGAGGCCTGCTCACAGGCTAGAGGCCTACTCACAGGCTAGAGGCCTGTTCACAGGCTAGAGGCCTACTCACAGGCTTGAGGCCTACTCACAGGCTAGAGGCCTACTCACAGGCTAGAGGCCTACTCACAGGCTTGAGGCCTACTCACAGGCTAGAGGCCTGCTCACAGGCTAGAGGCCTACTCACAGGCTTGAGGCCTACTCACAGGCTAGAGGCCTACTCACAGGCTAGAGGCCTGCTCACAGGCTAGAGGCCTACTCACAGGCTAGAGGCCTACTCACAGGCTAGAGGCCTGCTCACAGGCTAGAGGCCTACTCACAGGCTAGAGACCTACTCACAGGCCTGAGGCCTACTCACAGGCTAGAGGCCTACTCACAGGCTAGAGGCCTACTCACAGGCTAGAGACCTACTCACAGGCTAGAGGCCTACTCACAGGCTAGAGGCCTACTCACAGGCTAGAGGCCTACTCACAGGCTAGAGGCCTACTCACAGGCTAGAGACCTACTCACAGGCCTGAGGCCTACTCACAGGCTAGAGGCCTACTCACAGGCTAGAGGCCTACTCACAGGCTAGAGGCCTACTCACAGGCTAGAGGCCTACTCACAGGCTAGAGGCCTACTCACAGGCTAGAGGCCTACTCACAGGCTAGAGGCCTACTCACAGACACACAGAGACAGAGAGACAGAGACAGAGGGAGAGACAGACAGAGACAGAGAGACACAGAGAGACACAAACAGACACAGAGACACACAGAGAGACACAGACACAACTCACCCTTGATAACAACAGAGCGGTCCTCTGTGAACCTCTGCACCACAGGGGGTGGTGGTGGTGGTGATGATTGTGGTGATGATGGTGTAGATGATGGTGATGGTGGTGGTGATAGTGGTGGTGATGGTGATGATGGTGGTATGATGGCTCCAGTCTGCCGAGATAGATAGTGGAGGATGTCTTCCTTCAGGACGCGCCCATCCCGGCCTGATCCACCAACCTCGCTCAGATTCACCTGCAGGAGAAGTGGGGAGAGACACGGTGAGAGAGACACGGGGAGAGAGAGACACGGGGAGAGAGAGACACGGTGAGAGAGACACGGGGAGAGAGAGACACGGGGAGAGACGGAGAAAGAGACACGGAGAAAGAGACACGGAGAGAGACACGGGGAGAGACACGGGGAGAGAGACACGGGGAGAGAGACACGGGGAGAGAGACACGGTGAGAGAGAGACACGGGGAGAGAGAGACACGGTGAGAGAGAGACAAGGGGAGAGACGGAGAGAGAGACACGGAGAGAGACACGGGGAGAGAGACACACGGGGAGAGAGAGACACGGGGAGAAACACGGGGAGAGAGACACGGGGAGAGAGACACGGGGAGAGACACGGTGAGAGAGAGACACGTGGAGAGACGGAGAGAGAGACACGGAGAGAGACACGGGGAGAGAGACACGGTGAGAGAGACATGGTGAGAGACACGGGGAGAGAGACACGGGGAGAGAGAGACACGGGGAGAGAGAGACACGGTGAGAGAGAGACACGGGGGGAGAGACACGGTGAGAGAGACACGGTGAGAGACACGGGGAGAGAGACACGGGGAGAGAGACACGGGGAGAAAGACACGGGGAGAGAGACACGGGGGGAGAGACACGGTGAGAGAGACACGGTGAAAGACACGGGGAGAGAGACACAGGGAGAGAGAGACACGGTGAGAGAGAGACACGGGAAGAGAGACACGGGGAGAGAGACACGGGGAGAGAGACACGGGAAGAGAGACACGGGGAGAGAGACACGGGGAGAGAGAGACATGGGGAGAGAGACACGGGGAGAGAGACACGGGAAGAGAGACACGGGGAGAGACGCGGTGAGAGAGACACGGGGAGAGAGACACGGGCAGAGAGACACGGGCAGAGAGACACGGAGAGAGAGACACGGTGAGAGACACGGGGAGAGAGACACGGGGAGAGAGACACGGGGAGAGAGACACGGTGAGAGAGAGACACGGGGAGAGAGACACGGGGAGAGAGAGACACGGGGAGAGAGAGACACGGGGAGAGAGAGACACGGGGAGAGAGAGACACAGGGAGAGACACGGGGAGAGAGACACGGGGAGAGAGACACGGTAAGAGAGACGGGGAGAGAGACACGGGGAGAGAGACACGGTGAGAGAGACGGGGAGAGAGACACGGGGAGAGAGAGACACGGGGAGAGAGAGACACGGGGAGAGAGACACGGGGAGAGAAACACGGGGAGAGAGACACGGGGAGAGACACGGTGAGAGACACGGAGAGACACGGGGAGAGAGAGAGACGGGGAGAGAGACACGGGGAGAGAGAGACACGGGGAGAGAGACACGGGGAGAGAGAGACACAGGGAGAGACACGGGGAGAGAGACACGGGGAGAGAGACACGGGGAGAGAGACACGGGGAGAGAGACACGGGGAGAGAGAGACACGGAGAGAGAGAGACACGGAGAGAGAGACACGGGGAGAGAGACACGGGGAGAGAGACACGGGAGAGAGAGACACGGGGAGAGAGTCACGGGGAGAGAGAGACACAGGGAGAGACACGGGGAGAGAGAGACACGGGGAGAGAGAGACACAGGGAGAGACACGGGGAGAGAGACACGGGGAGAGAGAGACACGGGGAGAGAGAGACACGGGGAGAGAGAGACACGGGGAGAGAGACACGGGGAGAGAGAGACACGGGGAGAGAGAGACACGGGGAGAGAGAGACACGGGGAGAGAGAGAGACGGGGAGAGAGACACGGGGAGAGAGACACGGGGAGAGAGACACGGGGAGAGAGAGACACGGGGAGAGAGAGACACGGGGAGAGAGAGACACGGGGAAAGAGACACGGGGAGAGAGACACGGGGAGAGAGAGACACGGGGAGAGAGACACGGGGAGAGAGACACGGGGAGAGAGACACGGAGAGACACGGGGAGAGACACGGGGAGAGATACGGGGTGAGAGACACGGGGTGAGAGACACGGGGAGAGAGACACGGGGGGAGAGACACGGGGGGAGAGACACGGTGAGAGACACGGGGAGAGATACGGGGAGAGAGACACGGGGGGAGAGACACGGGGAGAGAGACACGGGGAGAGAGACACGGGGGGAGAGACACGGGGGGAGAGACACGGTGAGAGACACGGGGAGAGAGACACGGGGGGAGAGACACGGTGAGAGACACGGGGAGAGATACGGGGAGAGAGACACGGGAGAGAGAGACACGGGGAGAGAGACACGGGGGAGAGAGACACGGGGAGAGAGACACGGGGAAAGAGACGTGGGGAGAGAGACACGGTGAGAGACACGGGGAGAGAGACGTGGGGAGAGACGCGGGGTGAGAGACGGGGAGAGACACGGGGAGAGAGACACGGGAGAGAGAGACACGGGAGAGAGAGACACGGGGAGAGAGACACGGGGGAGAGAGACACGGGGAGAGAGACGTGGGGAGAGACGCGGGGTGAGAGACGGGGAGAGACACGGGGAGAGAGACACGGGAGAGAGAGACACGGGGAGAGAGACACGGGGGGAGAGAGACACGGGGAGAGAGACACGGGGAGAGAGACACGGGGAGAGAGACGTGGGGAGAGAGACACGGGGAGAGAGACACGGGGAGAGACACGGGGAGAGAGACGCGGGGTGAGAGACGGGGAGAGACACGGGGAGAGAGACACGGGAGAGAGAGACACGGGGAGAGAGACACGGGAGAGAGAGACACGGGGAGAGAAAGAGACACGGGGAGAGAGAGACACGGTGAGAGAGAGACACGGTGAGAGAGAGACACGGGGAGAGACACGGGGAGAGAAAGAGACACGGGGAGAGAGAGACACGGTGAGAGAGAGACACGGGGAGAGAGAGACACGGTGAGAGAGAGACACGGGGAGAGAGAGACACGGTGAGAGAGAGACGCGGTGAGAGACACGGGGAGAGAGAGACACGGGGAGAGAGAGACACGGTGAGAAAGAGACACGGGGAGAGAGAGACACGGTGAGAGAGAGACACGGGGAGAGAGAGACACGGTGAGAGAGAGACACGGGGAGAGAGAGACACGGGAAGATTCCTATAGGGGTGGTTAAGGGCTAGCTAAGAGGTAGCTAAGAGCTAGTTAGGGGCTAGTTAGTGGCTAGTTACATTGTTTTCCATGGCGATCCTCCGCACAGCTGGTGTAGCGATGGATCGGTGACGTTTACCGGCATCACCACCAGCCTCACCACCCTCACCGCCACCCTCACCACCACCAGCACCACCCTCACCACCACCGGCACCACCATCACCACCACCGCCACCACCCTCACCGCCACCACCGCCACCCCCGGCACGGTCATCTACCACGTCCTCCAGTTGATCTGTGAATCACGATGAGCGCAGAGAGTTAGATAGTACACTAACTAGTACACTAACTAGCACACTAGCACACTAACTAGTACACTAACTAGTACACTAACTAGTACACTAGCACACTAACTAGTACACTAACTAGTACACTAACTAGTACACTAACTAGTACACTAGTACACTAACTAGTACACTAACTAGTACACTAACTAGTACACTAGTACACTAACTAGTACACTAACTAGTACACTAACTAGTACACTAACTAGTACACTAGTACACTAACTAGTACACTAACTAGTACACTAACTAGTACACTAGTACACTAACTAGTACACTAACTAGTACACTAGTACACTAACTAGTACACTAACTAGTACACTAACTAGTACACTAACTAGTACACTAACTAGTACACTAACTAGTACACTAGTACACTAACTAGTACACTAACTAGCACACTAACTAGAACACTAACTAGTACACTAACTAGCACACTAACTAGCACACTAACTAGCACACTAACTAGCACACTAACTAGCACACTAACTAGTACACTAACTAGTACACTAACTAGTACACTAGTACACTAACTAGTACACTAACTAGCACACTAACTAGTACACTAACTAGCACACTAACTAGTACACTAACTAGCACACTAACTAGTACACTAACTAGCACACTAACTAGTACACTAACTAGTACACTAGTACACTAACTAGCACACTAACTAGTACACTAACTAGTACACTAACTAGTACACTAGTACACTAACTAGTACACTAACTAGCACACTAACTAGTACACTAACTAGCACACTAACTAGCACACTAACTAGTACACTAGTACACTAACTAGTACACTAACTAGTACACTAGTACACTAACTAGTACACTAACTAGTACACTAGTACACTAACTAGCACACTAACTAGCACACTAACTAGTACACTAACTAGTACACTAGTACACTAACTAGTACACTAACTAGTACACTAACTAGTACACTAGTACACTAGTACACTAACTAGTACACTAACTAGTACACTAGTACACTAACTAGTACACTAACTAGTACACTAACTAGTACACTAACTAGCACACTAACTAGCACACTAACTAGTACACTAGTACACTAACTAGTACACCAACTAGTACACTAACTAGTACACTAGTACACTAACTAGTACACTAACTAGTACACTAACTAGTACACTAGTACACTAACTAGTACACTAACTAGTACACTAGTACACTAACTAGTACACTAACTAGTACACTAACTAGTACACTAGTACACTAACTAGTACACTAACTAGTACACTAACTAGTACACTAGTACACTAGTACACTAACTAGTACACTAACTAGTACACTAGTACACTAACTAGTACACTAACTAGTACACTAACTAGTACACTAACTAGTACACTAACTAGCACACTAACTAGTACACTAGTACACTAACTAGTACACTAACTAGTACACTAACTAGTACACTAACTAGCACACTAGTACACTAACTAGTACACTAGTACACTAACTAGCACACTAACTAGTACACTAGTACACTAACTAGTACACTAACTGGTACACTAACTAGCACACTAACTAGCACACTAACTAGTACACTAGTACACTAACTAGTACACTAACTAGTACACTAACTAGCACACTAACTAGTACACTAGTACACTAACTAGTACACTAACTAGTACACTAACTAGTACACTAACTAGTACACTAGTACACTAACTAGCACACCAACTAGTACACTAACTAGCACACTAACTAGCACACTAACTAGCACACTAACTAGTACACTAACTAGCACACTAACTAGTACACTAACTAGTACACTAACTAGCACACTAACTAGCACACTAATTAGCACACTAACTAGCACACTAACTAGTACACTAGTACACTAACTAGCACACTAGTACACTAACTAGTACACTAACTAGTACACTAACTAGCACACTAACTAGTACACTGGTACACTAAATAGTACACTAACTAGCACACTAACTAGTACACTAACTAGTACACTAGTACACTAACTAGTACACTAACTAGTACACTAGTACACTAACTAGTACACTAGTACACTAACTAGCACACTAACTAGCACACTAACTAGCACACTAACTAGCACACTAACTAGTACACTAACTAGCACACTAACTAGCACACTAACTAGCACACTAACTAGTACACTAACTAGCACACTAACTAGTACACTAACGAGTACACTAACTAGTACACTAACTAGTATACTAACTAGCACACTAACTAGTACACTAGTACACTAACTAGCACACTAACTAGTACACTAACTAGCACACTAACTAGCACACTAACTAGCACACTAACTAGCACACTAATTAGCACACTAACTAGCACACTAACTAGCACACTAACTAGCACACTAACTAGTACACTAACTAGCACACTAACTAGCACACTAACTAGCACACTAACTAGCACACTAACTAGCACACTAACTAGCACACTAACTAGCACACTAACTAGTACACTAACTAGTACACTAACTAGCACACTAACTAGTACACTAACTAGCACACTAACTAGTACACTAACTAGCACACTAACTAGCACACTAACTAGCACACTAACTAGTACACTAACTAGTACACTAACTAGTACACTAACTAGTACACTAGTACACTAACTAGTACACTAACTAGTACACTAGTACACTAACTAGTACACTAACTAGTACACTAACTAGTACACTAACTAGTACACTAGTACACTAACTAGCACACTAACTAGTACACTAACTAGTACACTAACTAGTACACTAGTACACTAACTAGTACACTAACTAGTACACTAACTAGTACACTAGTACACTAGTACACTAACTAGTACACTAACTAGTACACTAGTACACTAACTAGTACACTAACTAGTACACTAACTAGTACACTAACTAGCACACTAACTAGTACACTAGTACACTAACTAGTACACTAACTAGTACACTAACTAGTACACTAACTAGTACACTAACTAGCACACTAGTACACTAACTAGTACACTAGTACACTAACTAGCACACTAACTAGTACACTAGTACACTAACTAGTACACTAACTAGTACACTAACTAGCACACTAACTAGCACACTAACTAGTACACTAGTACACTAACTAGTACACTAACTAGTACACTAACTAGCACACTAACTAGCACACTAACTAGTACACTAGTACACTAACTAGTACACTAACTAGTACACTAACTAGCACACTAACTAGTACACTAACTAGTACACTAACTAGTACACTAACTAGTACACTAGTACACTAACTAGCACACCAACTAGTACACTAACTAGCACACTAACTAGCACACTAACTAGTACACTAACTAGCACACTAACTAGCACACTAACTAGTACACTAACTAGCACACTAACTAGCACACTAACTAGCACACTAACTAGCACACTAACTAGCACACTAACTAGTACACTAGTACACTAACTAGCACACCAACTAGTACACTAACTAGCACACTAACTAGCACACTAACTAGTACACTAACTAGTACACTAGTACACTAACTAGCACACTAGTACACTAACTAGTACACTAACTAGTACACTAACTAGCACACTAACTAGCACACTGGTACACTAAATAGTACACTAACTAGTACACTAAATAGTACACTAACTAGTACACTAACTAGTACACTAGTACACTAACTAGTACACTAGTACACTAACTAGTAGACTAGTACACTAACTAGTAGACTAGTACACTAACTAGTAGACTAGTACACTAACTAGCACACTAACTAGCACACTAACTAGCACACTAACTAGCACACTAACTAGCACACTAACTAGCACACTAACTAGCACACTAGTACACTAACTAGCACACTAGTACACTAACTAGTACACTAACTAGTACACTAACTAGTACACTAACTAGTACACTAACTAGTACACTAACTAGTACACTAACTAGTACACTAACTAGTACACTAACTAGTACACTAACTAGTACACTAACTAGTACACTAACTAGTACACTAACTAGTACACTAACTAGTACACTAACTAGCACACTAACTAGCACACTAACTAGCACACTAACTAGCACACTAACTAGCACACTAACTAGCACACTAACTAGCACACTAACTAGCACACTAACTAGCACACTAACTAGCACACTAACTAGCACACTAACTAGCACACTAACTAGCACACTAACTAGCACACTAACTAGCACACTAACTAGCACACTAACTAGCACACTAACTAGCACACTAACTAGCACACTAACTAGCACACTAACTAGCACACTAACTAGCACACTAACTAGCACACTAACTAGCACACTAACTAGCACACTAACTAGCACACTAACTAGCACACTGGTACACTAACTAGCACACTGGTACACTAACTAGCACACTGGTACACTAACTAGCACACTGGTACACTAACTAGCACACTGGTACACTAACTAGCACACTGGTACACTAACTAGCACACTGGTACACTAACTAGCACACTGGTACACTAACTAGCACACTGGTACACTAACTAGCACACTGGTACACTAACTAGCACACTGGTACACTAACTAGCACACTGGTACACTAACTAGCACACTGGTACACTAACTAGCACACTGGTACACTAACTAGCACACTGGTACACTAACTAGCACACTGGCACACTAACTAGCACACTGGCACACTAACTAGCACACTGGCACACTAACTAGCACACTGGCACACTAACTAGCACACTGGCACACTAACTAGCACACTGGCACACTAACTAGCACACTGGCACACTAACTAGCACACTGGCACACTAACTAGCACACTGGCACACTAACTAGCACACTGGCACACTAACTAGCACACTGGCACACTAACTAGCACACTGGCACACTAACTAGCACACTGGCACACTAACTAGCACACTGGCACACTAACTAGCACACTAACACGCACACTAACACGCACACTAACACGCACACTAACACGCACACTAACACGCACACTAACACGCACACTAACACGCACACTAACACGCACACTAACACGCACACTAACACGCACACTAACACGCACACTAACACGCACACTAACACGCACACTAACACGCACACTAACACGCACACTAACACGCACACTAACACGCACACTAACACGCACACTAACACGCACACTAACACGCACACTAACACGCACACTAACACGCACACTAACACGCACACTAACACGCACACTAACTAGCACACTAACTAGCACACTAACTAGCACACTAACTAGCACACTAACTAGCACACTAACTAGCACACTAACTAGCACACTAACTAGCACACTAACTAGCACACTAACTAGCACACTAACTAGCACACTAACTAGCACACTAACTAGCACACTAACTAGCACACTAACTAGCACACTAACTAGCACACTAACTAGCACACTAACTAGCACACTAACTAGCACACTAACTAGCACACTAACTAGCACACTAACTAGCACACTAACTAGCACACTAACTAGCACACTAACTAGCACACTAACTAGCACACTAACTAGCACACTAACTAGCACACTAACTAGCACACTAACTAGCACACTAACTAGCACACTAACTAGCACACTAACTAGCACACTAACTAGCACACTAACTAGCACACTAACTAGCACACTAACTAGCACACTAACTAGCACACTAACTAGCACACTAACTAGCACACTAACTAGCACACTAACTAGCACACTAACTAGCACACTAACTAGCACACTAACTAGCACACTAACTAGCACACTAACTAGCACACTAACTAGCACACTAACTAGCACACTAACTAGCACACTAACTAGCACACTAACTAGCACACTAACTAGCACACTAACTAGCACACTAACTAGCACACTAACTAGCACACTAACTAGCACACTAACTAGCACACTAACTAGCACACTAACTAGCACACTAACTAGCACACTAACTAGCACACTAACTAGCACACTAACTAGCACACTAACTAGCACACTAACTAGCACACTAACTAGCACACTAACTAGCACACTAACTAGCACACTAACTAGCACACTAACTAGCACACTAACTAGCACACTAACTAGCACACTAACTAGCACACTAACTAGCACACTAACTAGCACACTAACTAGCACACTAACTAGCACACTAACTAGCACACTAACTAGCACACTAACTAGCACACTAACTAGCACACTAACTAGCACACTAACTAGCACACTAACTAGCACACTAACTAGCACACTAACTAGCACACTAACTAGCACACTAACTAGCACACTAACTAGCACACTAACTAGCACACTAACTAGCACACTAACTAGCACACTAACTAGCACACTAACTAGCACACTAACTAGCACACTAACTAGCACACTAACTAGCACACTAACTAGCACACTAACTAGCACACTAACTAGCACACTAACTAGCACACTAACTAGCACACTAACTAGCACACTAACTAGCACACTAACTAGCACACTAACTAGCACACTAACTAGCACACTAACTAGCACACTAACTAGCACACTAACTAGCACACTAACTAGCACACTAACTAGCACACTAACTAGCACACTAACTAGCACACTAACTAGCACACTAACTAGCACACTAACTAGCACACTAACTAGCACACTAACTAGCACACTAACTAGCACACTAACTAGCACACTAACTAGCACACTAACTAGCACACTAACTAGCACACTAACTAGCACACTAACTAGCACACTAACTAGCACACTAACTAGCACACTAACTAGCACACTAACTAGCACACTAACTAGCACACTAACTAGCACACTAACTAGCACACTAACTAGCACACTAACTAGCACACTAACTAGCACACTAACTAGCACACTAACTAGCACACTAACTAGCACACTAACTAGCACACTAACTAGCACACTAACTAGCACACTAACTAGCACACTAACTAGCACACTAGCACACTAGCACACTAGCACACTAGCACACTAGCACACTAGCACACTAGCACACTAGCACACTAGCACACTAGCACACTAGCACACTAGCACACTAGCACACTAGCACACTAGCACACTAGCACACTAGCACACTAGCACACTAGCACACTAGCACACTAGCACACTAGCACACTAGCACACTAGCACACTAGCACACTAGCACACTAGCACACTAGCACACTAGCACACTAGCACACTAGCACACTAGCACACTAGCACACTAGCACACTAGCACACTAGCACACTAGCACACTAGCACACTAACTAGCACACTAACTAGCACACTAACTAGCACCTAACTAGCACACTAACTAGCACACTAACTAGCACACTAACTAGCACACTAACTAGCACACTAACTAGCACACTAACTAGCACACTAACTAGCACACTAACTAGCACACTAACTAGCACACTAACTAGCACACTAACTAGCACACTAACTAGCACACTAACTAGCACACTAACTAGCACACTAACTAGCACACTAACTAGCACACTAACTAGCACACTAACTAGCACACTAACTAGCACACTAACTAGCACACTAACTAGCACACTAACTAGCACACTAACTAGCACACTAACTAGCACACTAACTAGCACACTAACTAGCACACTAACTAGCACACTAACTAGCACACTAACTAGCACACTAACTAGCACACTAACTAGCACACTAACTAGCACACTAACTAGCACACTAACTAGCACACTAACTAGCACACTAACTAGCACACTAACTAGCACACTAACTAGCACACTAACTAGCACACTAACTAGCACACTAACTAGCACACTAACTAGCACACTAACTAGCACACTAACTAGCACACTAACTAGCACACTAACTAGCACACTAACTAGCACACTAACTAGCACACTAACTAGCACACTAACTAGCACACTAACTAGCACACTAACTAGCACACTAACTAGCACACTAACTAGCACACTAACTAGCACACTAA
>NW_027621155.1:0-16894 GCF_964198595.1 Lampetra fluviatilis
TCAGTGTCTGTGTGTGTGTCTGTGTGTGTCTGTGTGTGTCTGTGTGTGTGTCAGTGTCTGTGTCTGTGTGTGTCAGTGTGTGTGTGTCTTTGTGTGTGTCTGTGTGTGGCTGTGTGTGTGGGGAGCGATAGTGCAGAGGTCAGCGCTACGCTGCGCTACGAACCCCGGCGACCCGAGTTCGATACACGCCCAGGCCCTCCACCAGTGACGATTACTTGAACAGGTCCTGGGTCACCCCTAGGTCGACTCAGCCTTAAAAAAATACCTGATGCGGTGTGCAACAAAAATCGTCACTAGAGAGACAACGCCGACCGGAGCTTGGTGCTGGCGGCCCACCCCCTCGTGTGCTGCTCGCTAACAGCACTTGCCCCAACAGTCCGTCGGAGGCTACACGGGGGACCTTTGTCTTTTGTGTGTGCGAGAGGTCAACTCACCGCTCTCTCCCTCCGATCTGTTCTCTTGCTCCGTGTCCGTGAGCGTGAGGGTCGAGTTCGCTCGGCTCGACAGGCACGAGCCACGACCAGTGCGGGAGACACCTCCACCACCTCCACCTCCTCCTCCACCACCTCCTCCACCGCCTCCACCGCCTCCGCCACCACCATCGCCGGCCCCGTAAAACCTTGCGCTCAAGTCCACGATTCTTCCTCCTCGCACCCCCAACCTTCTGCCCGTGTCGTCGACTTCATCATCATCTTCATCGTCGTCGTCGTCATCATCATCAGTACGACCTCCCGCTGCCAGAGCTCCACCAATGACACCCACGGCACCAGCAGCAGCAGCATCGTGACGTCTCCCATCGTCATCATCGTCACCATCGTCATCATCGTCGTCGTCGTCGTCGTCGTCGTCGCCATACTCGTCTTCAGTTTTACTGGCCGAGCGCGGCAGGAGGAGGCCGGAGGCGAACGAGGAGGAGGAGAGGACCCCCGAAACCCCCGGGACCCCAAGGACCCCCGTTGTCCCGACAGAAGCGGAGCCCCCTCCGCTGTTCAGAGCCAGCGCTAAGCCACTGCTGGAGCGGTTACCCGCGGGGAATGGGGGGCCACCCACTGGGCCCCCCATTCGGCTCATCTCCTTCAGAGTGAAATCTCCGCCTGCAACAGCAGCGGCAGCAGCATTAGAAGCATCAGCAGCAACGGCATCATCATCAGCAGCGGCATCAACAATAGCAGTGTCATCAGTAGTAGCACAGTAACAGCAGCAGCAGCATTCGGAATACCACCATCACCACCACGATCAAGCATCATCAGCACTATCAGGAGCATTGTCATCAGTAGTGTCATCATCATCAGCAGCAGCAGCAGAATTAGTGACAGCTTCATCATCATCATCACTCACAGTAGAAGCGACCACCAGTATCTCAACTCCCACCAGCACCGCCCTCACCACCACCACCACCAAAAAACACAACGATCCCCCGTGTAGCCTTAACAGACTGTAGGGGCAAGTGCTGTTAGCGAGCACCTTCAAAGGCCGGCACGGCACACGAGGGGTGGGTGGCCAGCACCACGCCCGGCCGCCTTTGTCTCCCCAGTGGCGATGTTTACTACACATCTCAGTTTGAGGTTGAGGCCGAGTCGACCTAGGGGAGGCCCAGGACCGGTTCAGATAATCGTCACCGGTGTTGGCCGTGAGCGGGAATCGAACTCGGGTCGCCAGGTTCGTAGCGCAGCGTAGCGCTAACCGCTGCACCAGCACCAGCACCACCCTCACCAGCACCACCACGCTCATCTCCTCCACCACCACCAACACCACCTCAGAATCCTCACCAGACTCACCAGCACCACCACCAACAACAACAACAACCGCCATTCGCCACGAAGTGGCGGTGATGTCACCACGGCGCTTGTGCCAGGCCATGTGCACGTTGAGGCCACGTGAAGTGTCGAACGCCCGCTGGCAGGAGGTCACGGGGCAGACCCAGCAGGTGCCACGGGTCGACTGACTGAGACGAGTGGCTGATGCATCACCACCACCCTCACCCCACCACTCTCATCCTCACCACCACCACCTCTAGCACCCTAATCACCCTCACCACCCTCACCCCACCACTCTCATCTTCACCACCACCACCCTCATCACCACCACCACCACCCTCATCACCACCACCCTCATCCTCACCACCACCACCCTCACCACCACCACGACCATCTCTAGCACCCTCACCCCACCACGCTCACCTCTCGCCGCGTGTCCCCCGGCCTCCGCCTCCCAGAGGGCCCCTCCTCCGCGGGGGGGCCTCGTGGTGGTGGCAGGGGGGCCCCCCCGTGGAGGGGGTCCACGCTGGGCCCCGCTGGGCCCCTGCTGAAGGCCCATTGCGGGGCCCCGGGCGAGCAACGTCTCGCTGGAGCTGTACGACTTTGGCGGGGCACGCGGCTCGGCCAGCCTCTCGCCCGCGTTGGCGCTCGCGTGCAGGAGCAGCGACCCCGACAGGCCCGGCCCCTGACCTTGAACTTGACCTTGACCCTGGCCTTGACCTTTGGCCTGGGCGGCGTTGTGGTGACGTCTCGCGCGGCGAGGTTTTGTGAGGGAGCGATATGAGCGTCGCTCCATGGACGCGTCCATCGTGGTGGTGGTGGTGGTGAGGATGAGATGGTGAGTTGGGTGAGGAGGTGGTGATAATGGTTGTGGTGGGATTGAGTTGTTGGTGGTGGTGGTGTGTGTGTGTGTGTATGTACGTTAGACTTCTTTCGCACCGTACTTATCCAACCGTGCTAATCGGAGGGGCGGCTTTGGTGGTGAGGAGGTGGAGGTGGTGGTGGTGGTGAGTGGGGTGAGGAGGTGGTGGTGGTGGTGGTGGTGAGGAGGTGGAGGTTGCGGCGATGCTGAGTGGGGTGAGGAGGTGGTGGTGAGGTGGAGGTTGCGGTGATGCTGAGTGGGGTGAGGAGGTGGTGGTGGTGGTGGTGGTGGTGAGGAGGTGGAGGTTGCGGTGATGCTGAGTGGGGTGAGGAGGTGGTGGTGGTGGTGGTGAGGAGGTGGAGGTTGCGGTGATGCTGAGTGGGGTGAGGAGGTGGTGGTGGTGGTGGTGGTGAGGAGGTGGAGGTTGCGGCGAAGCTGAGTGGGGTGAGGAGGAGGTGGTGGTGAGGAGGTGGTGGTGGTGGTGAGGAGGTGGAGGTTGTGGTGAAGCCGAGTGGGGTGAGGAGGTGGTGGTGGCGGTGAGGAGGTGGAGGTTGCGGCGATGCTGAGTGGGGTGAGGAGGTGATGGTGGTGGTGGTGAGTTGGTGAGAAAGTGGCAGTGGTGGGAAGCTGTTAAGGTCGTGGAAGTGGAGTTGTTAGTTAGAATTGGTGGTGGTGGTGGTGGTTAGTAGTGGTGCGCTGGTTGCTGCGATGGTGGTGGCGAGTTTACAGCCGCCTCCTGGCTCTCACACCTGAGCGCAGACTCGATCTCCCTCCTGCATACCAGGCGAGGGAGGTGACATCAGATGATCACATCGATTCATTGCTGAGCCGCCAACTACCGAACGACCACCTTGCACCTCAAGCCTCGGGCACCTGGGATTCCAAAACACCACCACCCCCTTTCAAATCCAAGCGTTAACCAGGCGCACGCCTGCTTAGCCTAGTTGCGTTTTTCACGTGCGCATGTGTGGTCACGTGTATCTGCTGGGGAGCGGTGGCGCAGCGGTTAGCGCTGCGCTGCGCTACGGACCCGGCGACCCGGGTTCGATTCCCGCTCACGGCCACCCAGCGACGATTATCTGAACCGGTCGTGGGCATCCTCTAGGTCGACCCGGCCTCAAATGAGTACCTGGTCCGGTGTGTAATCATCGCCACTGGGGAGACAAAGGCGGTCGGGCGTGGTGCTGGCCACTCACCGCCCCCTCGTGTGCCGTGCCGGCCTTCATAGGTGCTCGCTAACAGCACTTGCCCCTACAGTCTGTTAAGGCTACACGGGGGGTCTTTTTTGTACACGTGTGTGTACACGTGTGTGTGTATGCGTGTGTGTTTATACACGTGTGTACACGTGTGTGTGTACACGTGTGTGTGTGTACACGTGTGTGTGTGTACACGTGTGTGTGTGTACACGTGTGTGTGTGTACACGTGTGTGTGTACACGTGTGTACACGTGTGTGTGTACACGTGTGTGTGTACACGTGTGTGTGTATGTACGTGTGTATGTACGTGTGTATGTACGTGTGTATGCACGTGCGTACACGTGTGTGTGTATGTGTGTGTATATGTGTGTAAGCACGTGTGTGTGTATGTGTGTGTATGTATGTGTATGTGTGCACGTGTGTGTGTATGTGTGTGTGTATACGTGTGTGTATGTATGTGTGTATACGTGTGTGTGTATGTGTATATGTGTAAGCACGTGTGTGTGTATGTGTGTGTGTGTATGTGTGTAAGCACGTGTGTGTGTGTATGTGTGTGTGTATGTGTGTATGTGTGTGTGTATGTGTGTGTGTATACGTGTGTGTATGTATGTGTGTATACGTGTGTGTGTATGTGTATATGTGTAAGCACGTGTGTGTGTATGTGTGTATACGTGTGTGTATATGTGTGTGTATATGTGTAAGCACGTGTGTGTGTGTGTGTATGTGTGCACGTGTGTGTGTGTATGTGTGTGTGTATATGTGTAAGCACGTGTGCGTGTGTATGTGTGTGTGTATGTGTGTGTGTGTGTATATGTGTGTGTATATGTGTAAGCACGTGTGTGTATGTGTGTGTGTGTATGTGTGTGTGTGTGTATATGTGTGCACGTGTGTGTGTCTGTGTACAAATTGCGTTGCTTCAATTATCCGCGCCATTACCCACACAACCACCCACGTATTTACATTCCCTTAGCCGGTACAATCACAGCCGTAAATCCACACCGCCACCAACTCATTAATATCGCCCACCCCACCCCCTTCGGGAGGCAACAACGGAGTCAGTCGTCTTTCGCGTGCCTGCGCATTTTGACTCATCTCATCGGCCTCGACTTTCAGAGTCTCATCTAGGCCTCGGCAAGGTAAGGTAATTGTACCCTTTTTACCGGGTAAAAGGGTAAAGGCGTCGACATGCCAAGGGGTAAGGGTAAAAGGTAGGGTAAAGGTAGGCTCGTTGCTTTTCACCTTTTACCTTACCTGCTAAAGGGTAAAAGGTAGGGTAGAGTGATTGTATTGTGGTAAGGTAAAAGGTAGGGTAAAGGTAGGCTCGTTGCTTTTTACCTTTTACCTTACCTGCTAAAGGGTTAAAGGTAGGGTAGAGTGATTGTATTGTGGTAAGGTTAAAGGTAGGCTCGTTGCTTTTGACCTTTTACCTTACCTTGCCGAGGCCTAGTCTAATCAGCAGCAGAGCCAGGCTATGCTTGCAGCAGTGCTGCTGAAGTGGCCACGTGTTATGTGCACAGACCCCCTTCTATCGTAGACGTGGGTCCTACTTTGATGCAAAGCTCGGAATGCCTCGAGAATAGATCAGTCATTAAATAAATGAGCAATTAGCTTCCTTCTCCATAGGACAAGACCCACTGTGGACGTCTCCACAAAATGGGGTTTTTGTTTTGCTCACTTTATCGGCCCCGGAGAGAGGGATAATGGTGATGATGATGGGCCGAGTCAAACCCCCAAACCAGGATCTGAACTCACGCGCTAATAGGCGGTCGCTGTGCCGCAGGGCGATGGGGGAGAGGCCTCAAGCCAGATGGGGCTGCTGATGATGATGATGACACTACTACTGATGATGATGATGATACTACTGCTGCTGATGATGACACTACTGCTGCTGATGATGATGATGATGATACTACTGCTGCTGATGATACTACTACTGCTGCTGACACTGCTGCTGATGATGATGATGATACTACTGCTGCTGATGATACTACTACTGCTGCTGACACTGCTGCTGCTGATGATACTAATGCTACTGCTGATGATGATGATGATGATACTACTGCTGCTGATGATACTACTACTGCTGCTGACATTGCTGCTGCTGATGATGATGATGATACTACTGCTGCTGATGATACTACTACTGCTGCTGACACTGCTGCTGCTGATGATACTAATGCTACTGCTGATGATGATACTACTGTTGCTGATGATACTACTAGTACTGCTGCTGATGATGATGATGATGATACTACTGCTGCTGATGATGACACTACTGCTGCTGATGATGATGATACTACTGCTGCTGATGATACTGCTGCTGACACTGCTGCTGATGATGATACTAATGCTACTGCTGATGATGATACTACTGTTGCTGATGATACTACTAGTACTGCTGCTGATGATGATGATGATGATGATACTACTACTGCTCATGATGATGACGATGATGACACTACTGCTGATGATGATGATGATGCGCCTGCTGATGATGATACTCCTCCTGCTGCTGATGATGACACTGCTGCTGCTGATGATGATGATGATGCTACTACTGCTGCTGATGATGATGACGATGATGACACTGCTGCTGCTGATGATGACACTGCTGCTGATGATACTACTGATGATGGTGATGATGATACTACTGATGATGATGGTGATGATGATACTACTGCAATTACGATGATACGACTACTTATAATGATCATACTGATGATGATGATAATGATGATACTGCTGTCGCCGATAATTACGATGATACTGGTGCTGATGATACTTGTGATGATGATGATCATACAGATTTTTTTTTATCATTATGATGATACTGCTGCTGGTAATGATGATGATAATGGTGATACTGCTGCTGATGATGATGACTGCTTCTGTTGATAATTATGATGATTCTACTGCTGCTGATGATGATAATGATGGTAGTGATTTTAATTATTTTATTACTGCTGATGACGATATTCATGGCACTGCTGCTGCTGATGATTATAAAATTGCTGCAGTTGCTGCTGATTATATCACTGCTGCTGATGATGCTGCTGATGATGCTGCAGCTGATGATGATGGTGACCGTAGTGAACTGGCAGGGGAGAGTTTGACCTTGACTCACAGCTGGTCCCCACGTGGTCCACACAGCCATGGATGCCCCTCGCTCGCGTCTCACAATTGGTGGTGAGAGTCGCGGTGTTCATTTCGGTGGCTAGGAGATGTTGACTACCTCGCCTGGTCTACAGGAGGTCGTGGGTTCAATGCCGACCCCTGACGCCTGCTGCTGTATATTTGGAGTTTGCGTGATTCTCTCTCCCCGTGGTGAGATGTTGACTACCTCGCCTGGTCTACAGGAGGTCGTGGGTTCAATGCCGACCCCTGACGCCTGCTGCTGTATATTTGGAGTTTGCGTGATTCTCTCTCCCCGTGGTGAGATGTTAACTACCTCGCCTGGTCTACAGGAGGTCGTGGGTTCAATTCAGACCTGACGCCTGCTGCTGTATATTTGGAGTTTGCGTGTCTCTCTCTCCGTGGTGAGATGTTGACTACCTCGCCTGGTCTACAGGAGGTCGTGGGTTCCACCCCTACCCTGACGCCTGGGCTATCATTTTGCGATCGCTTCTGATCAAGAGAGCTGCCATATGGCTCAGTGGCCACGCTTACCTGGTAGAATAAAAATATTATTAATATTAAATGAGGTACCAATGGAATAAAAATATTGTTTTTAGTTTTTTTGATATTTAACGGAGATGTACGTGAAATAACGGGGGGTGCGCCCCCCCCCCCGCCTCCACCGCTCCCACCTCCCCCTCGCCTATGACAGCAAAATCCCAAAAGCACTCCCCCAAATCTCCTACCCCCCTCCCCCCTTTCCCCTCCTTCCTCCTCCCCCCCTTCCCCTCATCCCCCCCCCCTCCTCCCCCCCCTCCTCTCTTCCCCCTCCTTCCCCCTCCTCCCCCTTCCCCTCCTCCTCCTCCCTCTCCTCCTCCCCCCTCTCCCTCCCCCTCCTCCCCCACTCCTTTATTTTAAGCCACAACCACAGTCCTTTATTTACCGGGCTCCATCACTTCTTCATTTAGCCCACCGGGGCAATCCACACCACGGCAGGCGACCCGCCACCAGACGAACCCGGGACCGCGTGTCGCCTCCGAGCCGGCACGGGTCACGGGTCACGGTACCAGCGGCCTCCAGATCCCAGTCGATGCGCAACTCACTCGCAACTCACTCGCAACTCACTCGCAACTCACTCGCCGCCCAGACCCGAGGCGGTGTTGACCACCCACACGAGCGCACACAACGACGGGACGTGACGACGAGACGCACATCCGTGCGACGAATCCGTAAAACCCAAACGCACGGTCGCAACAACAACAACAAATGTCCATCTTCTTGGTTCTTTCGGTAAGGTCATCACGTAGAATGGAAACAATGAAAATAATAAAATAAAACATAATAAAATAATTCTCACGACGTTTCGGCCACAACGCAAGCAGCCGTCATCAGGTCTGTCGGGGAGACAGCGTCAGACGCTGGTCTTCACCTGATGACGGCTGCTTGCGTTGTGGCCGAAACGTCGTGAGAATTATTTTATTATGTTTTATTTTATTATTTTATTATTTCCCTTCTACGTGACTTTACCGAAAGAACCAAGAAGATGAATCCCTGCAGTCACGAAAGCTTTAAATCGAAACACATTTCCATTTAAAGCTTTCGTGACTGCAGGGATTCATCTTCTTGGTTCTGGCTTTACCGAAAGAACCAAGAAGATGAACAACAACAAAGACAAAGGTCCCCCGTGTAGCCTGTAACGGACTTTTGGGGCAAGTGCTGTTAGCGAGTAGCGGCACCTATGAAGGCCGGCACGGCACACGAGGGGGTGGGTGGCCACCACCACGCCCGCACACACTCATCACACACCCACACAGATAGATACACACACACACACATTGATACACACACACATTGATAGACACACACATAGATAGATACACACACACACATAGATAGATGCACACACACATAGATACACACACACATAGATACACACACATAGATACACACCCATAGATATATACACACACAGATAGACACACACACATAGATACACACACACACATAGACACACTCAGCACCACGCCCGGCCGCCTTTGTCTCCCCAGCGGCGATGTTCACACACCGGACCAGGTACTCATTTGAGGCCGAGTCGACCTAGGGGAGGCCCAAGAACGGTTCAGACAATCGTCACCGGGGTTGTTGGCCGTGAGCGGGAATCGAACTCGGGTGGCCAGGGTTCGCAGCGCAGTGTAGCGCTGACCGCTACAACCACCACATTCACCCACGCGACCACCCAAGTCACACATGTTGCCAACAGCGAAGACGGCCACGCGGTCAACCGGAGGAACGCCCACCCGAGTCACGCAGCGGGCCAGAGACGCGGTGAGAGACGCCGATAACGCCGCAAGGCGAGAGAGCCAGCCACCCAGAGCACCATCACCTCCCGTACACAGCGCGCCGTTAGACTGCGCACACATCCACCCGGTCGACTGGTCACCCGCCCAGACATCCACCGATGGTCCTACTCACCAAAGGCATCGACTGATCTGGCGAACAATGCCTCCCCCCCCCTCCCCCCTCCTCAACAAGTCACCCAGCCAGAGACGGACAAACAACGACGCCATCCAGGCAGGAGACAGCTGGTGCAGCAAACACCCAGGCAGACAATCACCCTCCCACCCACCCAGACACTCACCCACCCTGACTCCCACCCAGACAGACTCCCACCCACCCAGACTCACTCCCACCCACCCAGACTCCCACCCACCCAGACTCCCACCCAGACTCCCACCCACCCAGACTCCCACCCAGACTCCCACCCAGACTCCCACCCAGACTCCCTCCCAGACTCCCTCCCAGACTCCCTCCCACCCAGACTCCCACCCACCCAGACTCCCTCCCACCCAGACTCCCACCCACCCAGACTCCCTCCCAGACTCCCTCTCACCCAGACTCCCTCCCACCCAGACTCCCTCCCACCCAGACTCCCTCCCACCCAGACTCCCTCCCACCCAGACTCCCACCCACCCAGACTCCCTCCCACCCAGACTCCCTCCCACCCAGACTCCCTCCCACCCAGACTCCTACCCACCCACACTCCCTCCCACCCAGACTCCCACCCACCCAGACTCCCTCCCAGACTCCCACCCACCCAGACTCCCACCCACCCAGACTCCCTCCCACCCAGACTCCCACCCACCCAGACTCCCTCCCACCCAGACTCCCTCCCACCCAGACTCCCTCCCAGACTCCCACCCACCCAGACTCCCACCCACCCAGACTCCCTCCCACCCAGACTCCCTCCCACCCAGACTCCCCTCCCACCCAGACTCCTACCCACCCACACTCCCTCCCACCCAGACTCCCACCCACCCAGACTCCCTCCCACCCACCCACCCAGACTCCCACCCACCCAGACTCCCTCCCACCCACCCACCCACCCAGACTCCCTCCCAGACTCCCTCCCAGACTCCCTCCCACCCAGACTCCCTCCCACCCAGACTCCCACTGAGACTCCCACTGTGACTAACTCACCCACCCAGACTCCCACCCAGACTCCCACCCACTGAGACTCCCACTGAGACTCCCACTGAGACTAACTCACCCACTGAGACTCCCACTGAGACTCCCACTGAGACTAACTCACCCTCCCAGACACCCACTGAGACTAACTCACCCACCCACAATCCCGATATTCTCACCTCAAGATGTTCCTCGACGACGCTTCCACGCCTGGGGTCCTCCGTCTCCCTCTGTCTCCCCGTGTCTCTGTCTCACGTGTCTCTGTCTCACTCTGTCTCCCCGTGTCTCCGTCTCCCCGTGTCTCTGTCTCACTCTGTCTCCCCGTGTCTCCCGTGTCTCCCCGTGTCTCTGTCTCCCCGTGTCTCCGTCTCCCCGTGTCTCCCCGTGTCTCCCGTGTCTCCCGTGTCTCTGTCTCACTCTGTCTCCCCGTGTCTCCCCGTGTCTCTGTCTCACTCTGTCTCCCCGTGTCTCTGTCTCACGTGTCTCCGTCTCCCTCTGTGTCTCCCCGTGTCTCCGTCTCCCCGTGTCTCTGTCTCACTCTGTCTCCCCGTGTCTCCCCGTGTCTCTGTCTCCCCGTGTCTGCGTCTCCCCGTGTCTCCCCGTGTCTCCCCGTGTCTCCCCGTGTCTCTGTCTCACTCTGTCTCCCCGTGTCTCTGTCTCCCCGTGTCTCTGTCTCACTCTGTCTCCCCGTGTCTCCCCGTGTCTCCCCGTGTCTCTGTCTCACTCTGTCTCCCCGTGTCTCCCCGTGTCTCTGTCTCCCCGTGTCTCTGTCTCACTCTGTCTCCCCGTGTCTCCCCGTGTCTCTCCCCGTGTCTCTGTCTCACTCTGTCTCCCCGTGTCTCCCCGTGTCTCTGTCTCACTCTGTCTCCCCGTGTCTCCCCGTGTCTCTGTCTCCCCGTGTCTCTGTCTCACTCTGTCTCCCCGTGTCTCCCCGTGTCTCCCCGTGTCTCCCCGTGTCTCTGTCTCACTCTGTCTCCCCGTGTCTCCCGTGTATCTGTCTCCCGTGTCTCTGTCTCACTCTGTCTCACTCTGTCTCCCCGTGTCTCTGTCTCCCCCTGCCCCCCACCCTGCTCTACTGGAGGGCTCCTCCCGTTGCTGCCCCCCCCCCGCTGCGTCACCGACTTATCAGGTGCTCGGGGTGGCACGTCGGGAGATCGTGCACGTGTGTCTGTGTGTGTGTCTGTGTGTGTGTCTGTGTGTGTCTCTGTGTGTCTGTGTGTGTGTGTGTCTGTGTGTGTGTCTGTGTGTGTGTCTGTGTGTGTGTCTGTGTGTGTCTCTGTGTGTCTGTCTGTGTGTGTGTCTGTGTGTGTGTCTGTGTGTCTGTCTGTGTCTGTCTGTCTGTGTGCGTCTGTCTGTGTGTCTGTGTGTGTCTGCGTGTGTCTGTCTGTGTCTGTCTGTGTGTCTGTGTGTGTCACTGTGGGACTGTGTGTGTATCTGTCTGTGTATCTGTGTGTGTCTCTGTGTGTGTGTCTGTGTGACTGTGTGTGTGTGACTGTGTGTGTCTGTGTATGTCTGTGTATCTGTCTGTATCTGTGTGTGTCTGTCTGCGTGTCTGCGTGTGCGTGGGGAGCGGTGGTGCAGCAGTTAGCGCTACGCTGCGCTACGAACCTGGAGTTCGTTTCCCGCTCACGGCCAACACCGGTGACGATTATCAGAACCGGTCATGGGCCTCCCCTAGGTCGACTCAGCCTCAAAGGAGTACCTGTGCGGTGTGTAGTAAACATCCCCACTAGAGAAACAAAGGCGGCCGAGCGTGATGCTGGCCACCCACCCCCTCGTGTGCCGTGCCGGCCTTCATAGGTGCTAACAGCACTTGCCCCTACAGTCTGTTAAGGCTATACGGGGGATCTTTGCCTCACCTTGTCTGTGTAAATGTTCCCGCATCTTAGATCTTGTGCGCGTGCATTAATGTCCATGTATGTGTGCAGTCATCCATGCGCGTGTGTGAATCTGTGTGTGTGTGTATCTGTGTGTGTGTGTATCTGTGTGTGTGTGAGTGTTATTTTATCTGTGTATGTCAGTGTGTGTATGCGCGCATTTATTTATATACGTGTATGTGTGTGTATCTATGTGTGTGTGTCTGTGTGTGTGTGTATCTATGTGTGTGTCTATCTGTGTGTGTGTATCTATCTATCTGTGTGTGTCTATGTGTGTGTCTATCAATGTGTGTGTGTGTCTATGTGTGTGTGTATCTATGTGTGTGTATCTATGTGTGTGTGTCTATGTGTGTGTGTGTGTATCTATGTGTGTGTGTGTGTCTATCAATGTGTGTGTGTATCTATCTATCTATCTGTGTGTGTCTATGTGTGTGTCTATCAATGTGTGTGTGTCTATGTGTGTGTGTATCTATCTATGCGTGTGTATCTATCTGTGTGTGTATCAATGTGTGTGTGTATCTATCTATCTATCTGTGTGTGTGTGATGAGTGTGTGCGGGCGTGGTGCTGGTCACCCACCCCTTCGTGCGTTGTTCCGGCCTTCATAGGTGCTCGCTAACAGCACTTGCCCCCACCGTCTGTTCAGGCTACACGGGGGACCTTTGTGTATATGAGCGTCCGTGTGTGCGGATGTCAGTGTGATTGCGTACGTCTCTATCATTACGATAAATGATGCTGATGATGTTGGTTTCTCTGAGACTCAATTAAAGGTTACATTGCGTGCGTGATGTGTGTGTCAGTGTGTGTGTGTGGCCGCGTGTCTGTGTGTGATGGGTGTACGTGTGTGTCAGTGCGTGTGTGTCAGTGCGTGTGTGTGTGTCAGTGTGTGTGGCAGTGTGTGTGTGTGGCCGCGTGTCTGTGTGTGATGGGTGTACGTGTGTGTCAGTGCGTGTGTGTCAGTGCGTGTGTGTGTGTCAGTGTGTGTGGCAGTGTGTGTGTGTGGCCGCGTGTCTGTGTGTGATGGGTGTACGTGTGTGTCAGTGCGTGTGTGTCAGTGCGTGTGTGTGTGTCAGTGTGTGTGGCAGTGTGTGTGTGTGGCCGCGTGTCTGTGTGTGATGGGTGTACGTGTGTGTCAGTGCGTGTGGGTCTGCCAATGTCAGTGTGTGTGTGGATATAAATGTGTGTGTGTGTCAGTGTGTGTCAGTGTGTGTGTGTGTGTCAGTGTGTGTGTGACGGTGTGTGTCAGTGTGTGTGTGTGACAGTGTGTGTGTCAGTGTGTGTGTATCAGTGTGTGCGTGTCGATGTAATGTTCAGTGTGTGTGTGTCAGTGTGTGTGTGTCAGTGTGTGTGTCAGTGTGTGTGTCAGTGTGCGTGTCGTATCAGTGCGTGTGTCAATGTAGTGTTCAGTGTGTGTGTGTCAGTGTGTGTGTCAGTGTGTGTGTCAGTGTGCGTGTCAGTGCGTGTGCCAATGTAGTGTTCAGTGTGTGTGTGTCAGTGTGTGTGTGTCAGTGTGTGTGTCAGTGTGTGTGTGTCAGTGTGTGTGTCAGTGTGTGTGTCAGTGTGTGTGTCAGTGCGTGTGTCAATGTAGTGTTCAGTGTGTGTGTGTCAGTGTGTGTGTCAGTGTGTGTCAATGTACGTGTTCAGTGTGTGTCAATACCTGGTTGCCTGTACGTCTCTATATACCGCGAGCGTGTGTGTGTCCCTCTCTCTGTCTCTCTGCCTCTGTGTTTGTCTCGATTCCACTCCCTGTCCGTCCGTCTGTCTCTGTCTAAATTAAAATCCAGATGTCCACGGGACGCGCCGGTGTCGAATGAATCCGTGGCGAGAAGCAGGGTGAGTCCTTCTGTCCGTGTCTCTCTCCCTCCCCGTGTCTCTCTCCCTCCCCGTGTCTCTCTCTCCTCTCTCTCTCACACACCACAGACACTGCGCAAAACGCGTGCAGCAGGGAAGGATTAATTCAGCCTCGGCTCAGCCAATCGGAGGCGGTGGGAGGGGCTTAGCCCCTCTCCTCCATTCCCTTTCCTCTCTTCCCTTCGCTCTCCCCTTTCCTCGTTCTCTCATCTCCAGCCGCTTCTCGTGAAATCAGCACCACGGAGAGCACCCACCGCTCCCTCCTCCCTCCCTCCCTCTCCGTTGCCTCTCCCCCCCTCCCTCTCCACCCTCACCACCCCCACTCTCCCCTCCCTCTCCGTTACCTCTCCCCCCCCTTCCCTTCACCCTCACCACCCTCCTCCCTCTTCATTGCCTCTACCCCCCCCTTCTCTCCACCATCACCACCCACTGCTCCCTCCTCCCTCCCTCTCCATTGCCTCTCCCCCCCCTCTACTCCCCTCCACCCCCACCCCCTCCCTCTCCGTTGCCCCCCCCCCCTCCCCTCTATTCTATTTTTCCCTCCATCTAACCCCCCCCGCCACCCACAACCCACCCACCCCCTCCACCCTTCCCTCCACCCCTCCCTCCACCCCTCCCTCCACCCCTCCCTCCACCCCTCCCTCCACCCCTCCCTCCACCCCTCCCTCTCTCCCCTGCCTCTCTCCCCTGCCTTTCTCCTCTCTCCCCTGCCTCTCCCCTGCCTCTCTCTCCTGCCTCTCTCTCCCGCCTTTCTCTCCTGCCTCTCCCCTCCCTCTCTCCTCTCTCCCCTGCCTCTCTCCCCTGCCTCTCCCCTCTCTCCTGCCTCTCTCCCCTCTCCTGCCTCTCTACTCTCTCTCCTCTCTCTCCCACCTCTCTCTCCTGCCTCTCTCCCCTGCCTCTCTCCCCTGCCTCTCCCCTCTCTCTCCTGCCTCTCTCTCCCCTGCCTCTCTCCCCTGCCTCTCCCCTCCCTCTCTCCTCTCTCTCCCGCCTCTCTCCCCTGCCTCTCCCCTGCCTCTCTCCCCTCCCTCTCTCCTCTCTCCCCTGCCTCTCTCCTGCCTCTCTCCCCTGCCTCTCCCCTGCCTCTCTCCCCTCCCTCTCTCCTCTCTCCCCTGCCTCTCTCCCCTCTCTCCTCTCTCCCCTGCCTCTCTCCTGCCTCTCTCCCCTGCCTCTCCCCTCCCTCTCTCCTCTCTCTCCCGCCTCTCTCTCCTGCCTCTCCCCTGCCTCTCTTCCCTCCCTCTCTCCTCTCTCCCCTGCCTCTCTCCCCTCTCTCCTCTCTCTCCCGCCTCTCTCTGCCGCTCTCTCCTCTTTGAAGTCGGATGAGCAATTCTCACTCGTTAAGCACTGCGGTCAAAAAGTCATCGCGTTAAAATACAAAGACAAAGGCCCCCCGCAGAGCCTACACAGACTGATGGGGCAAGTGCTGTTAGCGAGCACCTATTAAGGCCGGTACGGCGGTGGGTGGCCAACACCGCGCCCGACCGCCTTTGTCTCCCCCCAGCGACGATGTTTACTACACCACAGCAGGTGTCTCACTTGAGGCCGAGTCGACCTAGGGGAGAACCCGGGACAACACGATACCCTCGGGAATGACGTCCACGAACTCATCAGCTCGCCTCTCAGTGACGTGTCGGGGAGCCGAGGTGAGGGGCGGGGGAGGGGGGGGAGTGGAGGGGCGGGGCTATATTCTCACCCCTCCCCCCCCCCCACCACCAAAAGACAAAGACCCCCCGTGTAGCCTTAACAGACTGTTGGGGCAAGTGCTGTTAGCGAGCACGGCACACGAGGGGGTGGGTGGCCAGCACCACGCCCGGCCGCCTTTGTCTCCCCCAGTGGCGATGTTTACTACACACCGCTACACCAGGGACTCATTTGAGGCTGAGTCGACCTAGGGGAGGCCCACGACCGGTTCAGATAATCGTCCGTGAGCGGGAATCGAACTCGGGTCGCCGGGTTCGTAGCGCTAACTGCTGCGCCACGAGTTGGATTCCCGCTTACGACCAATCAAAGCGATTATCTGAACCGGTCCTGAGCCCTCTCCTAGGTCGACTCAGCCTCAAATGAGTACCCGGTGCGGTGTGTAGTAAACATCGCCGCTGGGGGAGACAAAGGCGGTCGGGCGTGGTGCTGGCCACCCACCCCCCTCTCGTGTGCCGTGCCGGCTTTGATAGGTGCTGCTACTCGCTAGCAGCACTTGCCCTCGCAAGCCGTGTGGGCTACGCGGGGGACCTTTGTCTGCATGTGTATCTGCGGGAATCTCTCTGGACCCGGCAACGACACGGGCTCTGTGTCTGCTGTAGCTCTGTGCCGTGATGCTGCTGCTGCTGATGATGCTGCTGATGATGGTGGTGCTGATGATGATGATGATGATCATCATGCTGCTGCTGTTGATGATCATGCTGCTGCTGATGATGCTGATGATGATGCTGCTGCTGCTGCTGATGATGATCATGCTGCTGCTGCTGCTGATGATGATGATGGTGGTGTTGTTGCTGCTGATGATGATCATCATGCCGCTGCTGTTGATGATCATGATCATGCTGCTGATGATGATGCTGATGATGCTGCTGCTGCTGATGAAGATGATGCTGCTAATGATGATGATGATGGTGGTGTTGTTGCTGCTGATGATGGTGCTGCTGCTGATGATGATCATCATGCTGCTGCTGTTGATGATCATGATCATGCTGCTGCTGATGCTGCTGCTGCTGATGATGATCATCATGCTGCTGCTGCTGATAATCCTCATGCTGCTGATGATCATGCTGCTGATGCT
>NW_027621156.1:0-22500 GCF_964198595.1 Lampetra fluviatilis
CCACTCACTCACTCACTCACCCACCCACTCACCCAATCACTCACACACTCATTCACTCATTCACCAACTCACTCACCCACTCACCCACCCACTCACCCGCCAACTAACTCATCCACTCACTCACCCACTCACCCACTCACTCATCCACTCACTCACCCACTCACTCACCCACTCACCCGCCAACTAACTCATCCACTCACTCACCCACTCACTCACCCACTCACCCACCCACCTCACCCGCCAACTAACTCATCCACTCACTCATCCACTCACTCATCCACTCGTCAACTCACTCACTCACCCACTCACTCACCCACTCATCCACCCACTTATCCACTCTCACATACCACTGAACCACTCACTCACCCGTCCGCTCACCAAATCACTCACCCACTCACTCACTCACCCACTAACTTACCCACTCACCCACTCACTCACTACCCACTCACTCACCCACCCACTCACCCAATCACTCACCCACTAACTTACCCACTCACCCACTCACTCACTACCCACTCACTCACCACCCACCCACTCACCCAATCACTCACCCACTCATCACTCATCACCCACTCACTCACCCACCCACTCACCCGCCAACTAACTCACCACTCACTCACCCCACTCACCCACTCACTCAACCACTCACTCATCCACTCACTCACCCACTCACTCACCCACTCACTCACCCACTCACTCACCCACTCACTCACCCACCCCACTCACCCGCCAACTACCACAACCACTCACTCACCCACTCACCCACTCACTCATCCACTCACTCATCCACCACCCACTCACTCACCCACTCACCCACCCACTCACCCGCCAACTAACTCACCACACACCCACTCACTCACTTACCCACTCACTCACTCACCCACCCACTCACCCAATCACTCACCCACTCATTCACTCATTCACCCACTCACTCACCCACCCACACACCCGCCAACTAACTCATCCACTCACTCACCCACTCACCCCACTCACTCATCCACTCACTCATCCACTCACCCACACACACACCCACACACCCACCCACTCACCCGCCAACAAACTCATCCACTCACCCACTCACTCACTTACCCACTCACCCCACTCACCCACCCACTCACCCCGCCAACTAACTCATCCACTCACTCACCCACTCACCCACTCACTCATCCACTCACTCAACCCACTCACCCACCAACTAACTCATCCACTCACTCACCCACTCACTCACCCACTCACCCACCCACCACCCGCCAACTAACTCATCCACTCACCCACTCACTCATCCACTCACTCACCCACTCACCCACCCCACTCACCCGCCAACTAACTCATCCACTCACCCCACTCACTCACCCACTCACTCATCCACTCACTCACCCACTCACCCACTCACACTCACCCGCCAACTAACTCATCCACTCACCCACTCACTCACCACTCACCCACACACACACCCGCCAACTAACTCATCCACTCACCCACTCACTCATCCACTCACCCACTCACTCACCCCTCCAACTAACTCATCCACTCACCCACTCACTCACCCCACTCACTCATCCACTCACTCATCCACTCACTCACCCACTCACTCACCCACTCACCCCCCCACTCACCCGCCAACTAACTCATCCACACACTCATCCACTCACTCACCCCACTCACCCACCCACTCACCCCGCCAACTAACTCAACCACTCACCCACTCACTCACCCACTCACACACTCATCCACACACTCACACCACTCACCCGCCCACTAACTCATCCCACCCACACACCCACTCACTCACCCACACACCCACCACACCCTCACCCCCCAACAACTCATCCACTCACTCACCCACTCACCACCCACTCACTCACACCCACTCACTCACCACTCACCCACCACCATCCACCACTCATCCACTCACCACACCAACTAACTCACCCACTCACTCACCCACCCCTCACCCACTCACCCACCCACTCACCCCCAACTAACTCATCCACTCACTCACCCACACTCCACCACTCACCACCCCCACTAACTCACCACTCACCCACCCACTCACTCACCCACCCACTCATCCACTCACTCACCCACTCACTCACCACTCACTCACCCACTCACTCATCCACTCACCACCCACTCCACTCATCCACTCACCCCACCCACTCATCCACTCACTCATCCACTCACTCACCCACCCACCTCATCCACTCACCACCACTCCACTCACCCCACTCCACTCACCACCACTCACCCACCCACTCACCACTCACCCACCCACCCATCACTCACACACCCGCCAACTACCACCATCCACTCACCCACTCACTCCACCCACCACCACCACTCACCACCCCCACCAACCACCACTCACCCACCCACTCATCCACCACTCACCCACCACTCACCCACCACCACCCACTCACTCACCCCACACCCCACTCACCACTCCACCCACCCACTCATCCACTCACTCACCACCACCCACCCACCATCCACCACTCACCCACTCACTCACCCACTCACCATCCCTCACTCACCCACTCACCATCCACCACCCACCCACCACCACTCACCACCCACTCACTCACCCACCACCACCCACACACCACCACACACCACCCACTCATCCACCACTCCCACCCACACATCCACTCACTCACCCACTCACCACCACTCACCCACCCACTCATCCCACACACCACCCCACCCACTCACCCACTCACACACCACTCACCCACCCACCCATCCACCACTCACCCACTCACCCACTCACTCACCACCACCACTCATCCACCCACTCATCCACCCCACCCACCCCACCACCCACCACCATCCACCACCACCCCACCCACACACCACCCACACACTCACCCACTCACTCACCCACCACCACCCACCTCATCCACTCACCACACCCCACTCACTCACCCACTCACTCATCCACTCACCCCCACCACCACCACTCACTCATCCACTCACACACCCACCACCCACCACTCACCCACTCACCACCCACTCACCACCCACCCACCACCCACCCACTCACCCACACACCTCATCCACTCACCACCCACTCCACCCACTCACTCACCCACTCACTCACCCACTCACCATCCACCACTCACCACCACACACCCCCACCACACTCACCCACTCACTCACCCACTCACCATCCACTCACCACCACTCACCCACCACTCACCCACTCACTCACCCACCACCACCCCCACCACTCACCCACTCACCACCCACTCACTCACCCACCACTCATCCACTCACTCAACACTCACCCACCACTCACTCACCCACTCACCCACCCACTCACACATCCACACACTCACCCACTCACCATCCACTCACCCACCCCCACCACCATCCACTCACTCACCCACTCACCACCCACTCACCACCACTCACCACCCACTCACACACCCACTCACCACCACCACTCACCCACTCACTCATCCACTCACTCACCCACTCACACACCCACACACCACCCACTCACTCATCCACTCACCACCCCACCACTCACCCACCACTCACCACCCACCATCCACCACCCACTCACTCATCCACTCACTCACCCACCACTCACCCACTCACCATCCACTCACTCACCCACCTCACTCACCCACTCACTCATCCACTCACCTCCACCACTCACCCACCACCACACCCACCACCACCCACTCACTCACCCACCCACTCATCCACTCACTCACCCACCTCACACACCCACTCACACATCCACTCACTCACCCACCCACCACCACTCACCCACCACCACTCCACACCACCACACACCCACACACCCACCACCCTCACCACCCACTCACCCACTCACTCACCCACTCACTCACCCACTCACTCACCCACTCACCACCACTCACCCACACCATCCACCCACCACCACTCACTCACCCCCACCACCCACCACTCACCCACTCACTCACCCACTCACTCACCCACCACTCCCACACCACTCCCCACTCACTCACACCACTCATCCCACTCCACTCCACCACTCACTCACCCACTCACCATCCACTCACTCACCCACTCACCACCCACTCACTCACCACCACTCATCCACTCACCATCCACACCACCCACCCACATCCACCCCACTCACACACCACCACACACCCACCACCCACCTCACACAACCACTCACTCACCCACACACACATCCCACTCACTCACCCACTCACCACCCACTCACCACCCACTCACCACCCACTCACCACACCCACCTCACTCATCCACTCACCCACACACACCAACCACCACTCATCCACACCCACACCCACCACACCACCCACCACACATCCACTCACCACCCACTCACTCACCACTCACCATCCACTCACACACCCACTCCACCACTCACTCACCCACTCACATCATCCACTCCACTCATCCACCCACCACCCACTCACTCACCACTCACCCACACACTCACCACACACTCACCCACTCACCACCCCACTCAACCCACACACACACCCACTCACTCATCCACACACTCATCCACTCACCTCATCCACTCACACCCACTCACACATCCCCCACCCATCCACTCACCACACACCACTCATCCACTCACTCACCCACACACCCACACACTCATCCACTCACCCACACCCCACCTCACCCACCACAACCCACTCACACACCCACTCACACCACCCACACACACTCATCCACTCACACACCCCACTCACACACCCACTCACTCACCACTCACTCACCCACTCATCCACTCACTCACCCACTCACTCATCCACTCACTCATCCACCCACTCATCCACTCACCTCATCCACTCACCCACTCACTCATCCACTCACTCACCCACACACTCACCCACTCACTCACCCACTCACTCACCCACTCACTCATCCACTCACTCATCCACACACTCATCCACACACTCATCCACTCACTCATCCACTCACTCATCCACTCACTCATCCACTCACTCATCCACTCACTCACTCCCCACTCACCCACTCACTCATCCACTCACTCACCCACTCACCCACTCACTCATCCACTCACTCACCCACTCACTCACCCACTCACTCACCCACTCACTCATCCACTCACTCATCCACTCACCCACTCACTCACCCACTCACTCATCCACTCACTCACCCACTCACTCACCCACTCACTCACCACTCACTCACCCACTCACTCACCCACTCACTCATCCACTCACTCATCCACTCACCCACTCACTCACCCACTCACTCATCCACTCACTCACCCACTCACTCACCCACTCACTCATCCACTCACTCATCCACTCACCCACTCACTCATCCACTCACTCACCCACTCACTCACCCACTCACTCATCCACTCACTCACCCACCCACTCACCCACTCACTCACCTACTCACCCACTCACTCATCCACTCACCCACCCACTCATCCACTCACTCACCCACCCACTCACCCACTCACTCACCCACTCACTCATCCACTCACTCACCCACTCATCCACTCACTCACCCACCCACTCACCCACCCACTCACCCACTCACTCATCCACTCACTCACCCACTCACTCACCCACTCACTCACCCACCCACTCACCCACTCACTCATCCACTCACTCATCCACTCACTCATCCACTCACTCACCCACTCACCCACTCACTCATCCACTCACTCATCCACTCACTCACCCACTCACTCACACCACTCACTCATCCACTCACTCATCCACTCACTCACCCACTCACTCATCCACTCACTCATCCACTCACCCACTCACTCATCCACTCACTCATCCACTCACTCACCCACTCACTCACCCACTCACTCATCCACTCACTCATCCACTCACTCACCCACTCACTCATCCACTCACTCATCCACTCACCCACTCACTCATCCACTCACTCACCCACCCACTCACCCACTCACTCACCTACTCACCCCACTCACTCATCCACTCACCCACCCACTCATCCACTCACTCACCCACCCACTCACACCCACTCACTCACCCACTCACTCATCCACTCACCCACCCACTCATCCACTCACTCACTCATCCACTCACCCACCCACTCACCCACCCACTCACCCACTCACTCATCCACTCACTCACCCACTCACTCACCCACTCACTCACCTACTCACCCGCCAACTAACTCAATCTGAGTATCTGAGGAATGTTATTCCATGTGCGGTGTTGATCTACGTGCAGTGTTGATCTACGTGCAGTGTTAGTGCAGTGTTAGTGCAGTGTTAGTGCAGTGTTCATCTACGTGCAGTGTTAGTGCAGTGTTAGTGCAGTGTTAGTGCAGTGTTAGTGCAGTGTTAGTGCAGTGTTATTCTACGTGCAGTGTTCATCTACGTGCAGTGTTAGTGCAGTGTTAGTGCAGTGTTAGTGCAGTGTTAGTGCAGTGTGAGTCTACGTGCAGTGTTCATCTACGTGCAGTGTTAGTGCAGTGTTAGTGCAGTGTTAGTGCAGTGTTAGTCTACGTGCAGTGTTGATCTACGTGCAGTGTTAGTGCAGTGTTAGTGCAGTGTTAGTGCAGTGTGAGTCTACGTGCAGTGTTATTCTACGTGCAGTGTGAGTCTACGTGCAGTGTTAGTGCAGTGTTGATCTACGTGCAGTGTTGATCTACGTGCAGTGTGAGTCTACGTGCAGTGTTAGTGCAGTGTTAGTGCAGTGTTATTCTACGTGCAGTGTTAGTGCAGTGTTGGTCTACGTGCAGTGTGAGTCTACGTGCAGTGTTAGTGCAGTGTTAGTGCAGTGTTGATCTACGTGCAGTGTTGATCTACGTGCAGTGTTGGTCTACGTGCAGTGTTAGTGCAGTGTGAGTCTACGTGCAGTGTTAGTGCAGTGTTAGTGCAGTGTTGATCTACGTGCAGTGTTGATCTACGTGCAGTGTTGGTCTACGTGCAGTGTTAGTGCAGTGTTAGTCTACGTGCAGTGTTGATCTACGTGCAGTGTGAGTCTACGTGCAGTGTTAGTGCAGTGTTAGTGCAGTGTTATTCTACGTGCAGTGTTAGTGCAGTGTTGGTGCAGTGTTGGTCTACGTGCAGTGTTAGTGCAGTGTTAGTCCACGTGCAGTGTTGATCTACGTGCAGTGTGAGTCTATGTGCAGTGTTAGTGCAGTGTTAGTCCACGTGCAGTGTTGATCTACGTGCAGTGTTGGTCTACGTGCAGTGTTAGTGCAGTGTTAGTCCACGTGCAGTGTTGATCTACGTGCAGTGTGAGTCTATGTGCAGTGTTAGTGCAGTGTTAGTCTACGTGCAGTGTGAGTCTATGCAGTGTTGATCTACGTGCAGTGTTAGTGCAGTGTTAGTGCAGTTTTAGTGCAGTGTTAGTCTACGTGCAGTGTTAGTGCAGTGTTAGTCTACGTGCAGTGTTGATCTACGTGCAGTGTTGATCTATGTGCAGTGTTAGTGCAGTGTTAGTGCAGTGTTAATCTACGTGCAGGGTTAGTGCAGTGTTATTCTACGTGCAGTGTTGATCTACGTGCAGTGTTAGTGCAGTGTGAGTCTATGTGCAGTGTTAGTGCAGTGTTAGTGCAGTGTTAATCTACGTGCAGTGTTAGTGCAGTGTTAGTGCAGTGTTAATCTACGTGCAGGGTTAGTGCAGTGTTATTCTACGTGCAGTGTTGATCTACGTGCAGTGTTAGTGCAGTATGAGTCTATGTGCAGTGTTAATCTACGTGCAGGGTTAGTGCAGTGTTAGTGCAGTGTTAATCTACGTGCAGGGTTAGTGCAGTGTTATTCTACGTGCAGTGTTGATCTACGTGCAGTGTTAGTGCAGTGTGAGTCTACGTGCAGTGTTAGTGCAGTGTTAGTGCAGTGTTAATCTACGTGCAGTGTTAGTGCAGTGTTAGTCCACGTGTAGTGTTATTCTACGTGCAGTGTTAGTGCAGTGTTAGTGCAGTGTTAATCTACGTGCAGGGTTAGTGCAGTGTTAGTCCACGTGTAGTGTTATTCTACGTGCAGTGTTAGTGCAGTGTTAGTGCAGTGTTAATCTACGTGCAGGGTTAGTGCAGTGTTAGTCCACGTGTAGTGTTATTCTACGTGCAGTGTTAGTGCAGTGTTAGTGCAGTGTTAATCTACGTGCAGTGTTAGTGCAGTGTTAGTCCACGTGTAGTGTTATTCTACGTGCAGTGTTAGTGCAGTGTTAATCTACGTGCAGTGTTAGTGCAGTGTTAGTGCAGTGTTAATCTACGTGCAGTGTTAGTGCAGTGTTATTCTACGTGCAGTGTTAGTGCAGTGTTATTCTACGTGCAGTGTGAGTCTACGTGCAGTGTTGATCTACGTGCAGTGTGAGTCTATGTGTAGTGTTATTCTACGTGCAGTGTTGATCCACGTGCAGTGTGAGTCTACGTGCAGTGTTAATCTACGTGCAGTGTTAGTGCAGTGTGAGTCTACGTGCAGTGTGAATCTACGTGCAGTGTTAATCTACGTGCAGTGTTAGTGCAGTGTTATTCTACGTGCAGTGTTGATCTACGTGCAGCTGAGTTGGATTCCCACTCACGGCCACCACCAACACCGCGATTGACGATTATCTGAAAAAAGAAAAAAACGGTCCCTGGGACTCGCCTAGGTCGACTCAGCCTCAAAACGAGTACCTGGTGCAGTCTTGTTGCAGTAAACATCGCCTCGTGTGCCGTGCCGATCTTTCATAGGTGCTCGCTAACAGCACTTGCCCCTAGAGTCTGTTAAGGCTACATGGGTGATCTTTAGCTTTGCATGTGTATCGGTGCTAATCGCCAACAGCACTTGTCCTGACACTGCAAGTGTGTCGGGCGTGAACTTGTACCCAGCTGCGGTTTGGCAGCAGACAACTCACCCACACACTGACTCACCCACACACTCACCCACACACTCACCCACTTACTCACCCACCTGCTCACCCACCCGCTCACAAACTCACACACCCACCCACTCACACAAACACTGACTCACCCACACACTCACCCACACACTCACCCACTTACTCACCCACTCACCCACCTGCTCACCCACCCGCTCACACACTCACACACCCACCCACTCACCCACACACTGACTCACCCACCCACTCACCCACACACTGACTCACCCACACACTCACCCACACACTCATCCACTCACCCACCTGCTAACCCACCCGCTCACAAACTCACACACCCACCCACTCACCCACACACTGACTCACCCACCCACTGACTCACACACTGACTCACCCACACACTCACCCACACACTCACCCACTTACTCACCCACTCACCCACCTGCTCACCCACCAGCTCACACACTCACACACCCACCCACTCACCCACACACTGACTCACCCACCCACTCACCCACACACTGACTCACCCACCCACTGACTCACCCACACATTCACCCACCCACTCACCCACTTACTCACCCACTCACCCACTTGCTCACCCACTCGCTCACACACTCACACACCCACCCACTCACCCACACACTGACTCACCCACACACTCACCCACTTACTCATCCACTTACTCACCCACTCACCCACTTGCTCACCCACTCGCTCACAAACTCACACACCCACCCACTCACCCACACACTGACTCACCCACACACTGACCCACACACTCACCCACTTACTCACCCACTCACCCACTTGCTCACCCACTCGCTCACAAACTCACACACCCACCCACTCACCCACACACTGACTCACCCACCCACTCACCCACACACTGACTCACCCACACACTCACCCACACACTCATCCACTCACCCACCTGCTCACCCACTCGCTCACAAACTCACACACCCACCCACTCACACAAACACTGACTCACCCACCCACTCACCCACACACTGACTCACCCACACATTCACCCACCCACTCACCCACTTACTCACCCACTCACCCACTTGCTCACCCACTCGCTCACACACTCACACACCCACCCACTCACCCACACACTGACTCACCCACCCACTCACCCACACACTGACTCACCCACACACTCACCCACACACTCACCCACTTACTCATCCACTCACCCACCTGCTCACCCACCCGCTCACACACTCACACACCCACCCACTCACACAAACACTGACTCACCCACCCACTCACCCACACACTGACTCACCCACACACTCACCCACACACTCACCCACTTACTCACCCACTCGCTCACCCACTCGCTCACAAACTCACACACCCACCCACTCACCCACACACTGACTCACCCACCCACTCACCCACACACTGACTCACCCACACACTCGCTCACCCACACACTCACCCACCCACTCACCCACACACTGACTCACCCACACACTCGCTCACCCACACACTCACCCACACACTCACCCACTTACTCACCCACTCACCCACCTGCTCACCCACCCGCTCACACACTCACACACCCACCCACTCACACACACACTGACTCACCCACCCACTCACCCACACACACTGACTCACCCACACACTCGCTCACCCACACACTCACCCACCCACTCACCCACACACTGACTCACCCACACACTCGCTCACCCACTCACCCACCCACACTCACTCACCAACACACACACACACTCACTCACCCACACACTCACCCACCCACTCACTCACACACTCAACCACCCACACACTCACCCACCCGCACACTCACCCACACACTCACTCACCCACACACTGACTCACCCACTCACCCACACACTCACTCACCCACCCACTCACCCACCCACTCACTGACTCACCCACTCACTCACCCACACACTCACCCACTTACTCATCTACTCACCCACCTGCTCACCCACCCGCTCACACACTCACACACCCGCCCACTCACCCACACACTGACTCACCCACCCACTCACCCACACACTGACTCACACACTCACCCACACACTCACTCACCCACCCACTCACCCACCCACTCACTGACTCACCCACACACTGACTCACACACTCACCCACACACTCACTCACACATCCACCCACTCACACAAACACTGACTCACCCACACACTCACCCACTTGCTCATCCACTTACTCACCCACTCACCCACTTGCTCACCCACTCGCTCACAAACTCACACACCCACCCACTCACACAAACACTGACTCACCCACACACTGACCCACACACTCACCCACTTACTCACCCACTCACCCACTTGCTCACCCACTCGCTCACAAACTCACACACCCACCCACTCACCCACACACTGACTCACCCACACACTCACCCACACACTCATCCACTCACCCACCTGCTCACCCACCCGCTCACACACTCACACACCCACCCACTCACACAAACACTGACTCACCCACCCACTCACCCACACACTGACTCACCCACACACTCACCCACACACTCACCCACTTACTCACCCACTCACCCACTTGCTCACCCACTCGCTCACACACTCACACACCCACCCACTCACCCACACACTGACTCACCCACCCACTCACCCACTTACTCATCCACTCACCCACTTGCTCACCCACTCGCTCACACACTCACACACCCACCCACTCACCCACACACTGACTCACCCACACACTCACCCACTTACTCATCCACTCACCCACTAGCTCACCCACTCGCTCACAAACTCACACACCCACCCACTCACACAAACACTGACTCACCCACCCACTCACCCACACACTGACTCACCCACACATTCACCCACCCACTCACCCACTTACTCACCCACTCACCCACTTGCTCACCCACTCGCTCACACACTCACACACCCACCCACTCACCCACACACTGACTCACCCACCCACTCACCCACACACTGACTCACCCACACACTCACCCACACACTGACTCACCCACACACTCACCCACACACTCACCCACTTACTCATCCACTCACCCACTTGCTCACCCACTCGCTCACAAACTCACACACCCACCCACTCACACAAACACTGACTCACCCACCCACTCACCCACACACTGACTCACCCACACACTCACCCACTTACTCATCCACTCACCCACCTGCTCACCCACCCGCTCACACACTCACTCACTCACACACTGACTCACCCACCCACTCACCCACACACTCACCCACACACTCACCCACTTACTCATCCACTCACCCACCTGCTCACCCACTCGCTCACACACTCACACACCCACCCACTCACCCACACACTGACTCACCCACCCACTCACCCACACACTGACTTACCCACACACTCACCCACACACTGACTCACACACTCATCCACTCACCCACCTGCTCACACACTCACACACCCACCCACTCACACACACACTGACTCACACACACACTCACCCACACACTCACCCACACACTGACTTACCCACACACTCACCCACACACTGACTCACCCACACACTCACCCACACACTCACCCACTTACTCATCCACTCACCCACCTGCTCACACACTCGCTCACACACTCACACACCCACCCACTCACCCACACACTGACTCACCCACCCACTGACTCACCCACACACTCGCTCACCCACTCACCCACCCACACTCAATCACCAACACACACACACACACTCACACACCCACCCACTCACCCACACACTGACTCACCCACCCACTGACTCACCCACACACTCGCTCACCCACTCACCCACCCACACTCAATCACCAACACACACACACACACTCACACACCCACCCACTCACCCACACACTGACTCACCCACCCACTCACCCACACACTGACTCACCCACACACTCACCCACACACTCATCCACTCACCCACCTGCTCACCCACCCGCTCACACACTCACACACCCACCCACTCACACAAACACTGACTCACCCACCCACTCACCCACACACTGACTCACCCACACACTCACCCACTTGCTCATCCACTTACTCACCCACTCACCCACTTGCTCACCCACTCGCTCACAAACTCACACACCCACCCACTCACACAAACACTGACTCACCCACACACTGACCCACACACTCACCCACTTACTCACCCACTCACCCACTTGCTCACCCACTCGCTCACAAACTCACACACCCACCCACTCACCCACACACTGACTCACCCACACACTCACCCACACACTCATCCACTCACCCACCTGCTCACCCACCCGCTCACACACTCACACACCCACCCACTCACACAAACACTGACTCACCCACCCACTCACCCACACACTGACTCACCCACACACTCACCCACACACTCACCCACTTACTCACCCACTCACCCACTTGCTCACCCACTCGCTCACACACTCACACACCCACCCACTCACCCACACACTGACTCACCCACACACTCACCCACTTACTCATCCACTCACCCACTAGCTCACCCACTCGCTCACAAACTCACACACCCACCCACTCACACAAACACTGACTCACCCACCCACTCACCCACACACTGACTCACCCACACATTCACCCACCCACTCACCCACTTACTCACCCACTCACCCACTTGCTCACCCACTCGCTCACACACTCACACACCCACCCACTCACCCACACACTGACTCACCCACCCACTCACCCACACACTGACTCACCCACACACTCACCCACACACTGACTCACCCACACACTCACCCACACACTCACCCACTTACTCATCCACTCACCCACTTGCTCACCCACTCGCTCACAAACTCACACACCCACCCACTCACACAAACACTGACTCACCCACCCACTCACACACACACTGACTCACCCACACACTCACCCACTTACTCATCCACTCACCCACCTGCTCACCCACCCGCTCACACACTCACTCACTCACACACTGACTCACCCACCCACTCACCCACACACTCACCCACACACTCACCCACACACTCACCCACTTACTCATCCACTCACCCACCTGCTCACCCACTCGCTCACACACTCACACACCCACCCACTCACCCACACACTGACTCACCCACCCACTCACCCACACACTGACTCACACACTCATCCACTCACCCACCTGCTCACACACTCACACACCCACCCACTCACACACACACTGACTCACACACACACTCACCCACACACTCACCCACACACTGACTTACCCACACACTCACCCACACACTGACTCACCCACACACTCACCCACACACTCACCCACTTACTCATCCACTCACCCACCTGCTCACACACTCGCTCACACACTCACACACCCACCCACTCACCCACACACTGACTCACCCACCCACTGACTCACCCACACACTCGCTCACCCACTCACCCACCCACACTCAATCACCAACACACACACACACACTCACACACCCACCCACTCACCCACACACTGACTCACCCACCCACTCACCCACACACTGACTCACCCACACACTCACCCACACACTCATCCACTCACCCACCTGCTCACCCACCCGCTCACACACTCACACACCCACCCACTCACACAAACACTGACTCACCCACCCACTCACCCACACACTGACTCACCCACACACTCACCCACACACTCACCCACTTACTCATCCACTCACCCACTTGCTCACCCACTCGCTCACAAACTCACACACCCACCCACTCACCGACACACTGACTCACCCACCCACTCACCCACACACTGACTCACACACTCACCCACCCACACTCACTCACCCACACACTCACCCACTCACTCACACACACACTGACTCACCCACACACTCACCCACACACTCACCTATCCGGAAACTGACTCACCCACACACTCACCCACCCACTCACTCACACACTGACTCACCCACACACTCACCCACACACTCACCCACACACTCATCCACTCACCCACCTGCTCACCCACCCGCTCACACACTCACACACCCACCCACTCACCCACACACTGACTCACCCACCCACTCACCCACACACTGACTCACCCACACACTCACCCACTTACTCATCCACTCACCCACCTGCTCACCCACCCGCTCACACACTCACACACCCACCCACTCACACACACACTGACTCACCCACACACTCACCCACTTACTCACCCACTCACCCACCTGCTCACCCACCCGCTCACAAACTCACACACCCACCCACTCACACAAACACTGACTCACCCACCCACTTACCCACACACTGACTCACCCACACACTCACCCACACACTCACCCACTTACTCACCCACTCACCCACTTGCTCACCCACCCGCTCACACACTCACACACCCACCCACTCACCCACACACTGACTCACCCACCCACTCACCCACACACTGACTCACCCACACACTCACCCACACACTCATCCACTCACCCACCTGCTAACCCACCCGCTCACAAACTCACACACCCACCCACTCACCCACACACTGACTCACCCACCCACTCACCCACACACTGACTCACCCACACACTCACCCACTTACTCATACACTCACCCACCTGCTCACCCACTCGCTCACAAACTCACACACCCACCCACTCACACAAACACTGACTCACCCACCCACTCACACACACACTGACTCACCCACACACTCACCCACACACTCATCCACTCACCCACCTGCTCACCCACCCGCTCACACACTCACACACCCACCCACTCACACACACACTGACTCACCCACCCACTCACCCACGCACTGACTCACCCACCCACTGACTCACACACTGACTCACCCACTCACCCACCTGCTCACCCACCCGCTCACAAACTCACACACCCACCCACTCACCCACACACTGACTCACCCACCCACTCACCCACACACTCACCCACCCACACTCACTCACCCACCCACTCACACAAACACTGACTCACCCACCCACTCACCCACACACTGACTCACCCACACACTCGCTCACCCACTCACCCACCCACACTCACTCACCAACACACACACACACTCACTCACCCACACACTCACCCACCCACTCACTCACACACTCACCCACCCACACACTCACCCACCCGCACACTCACTCACCCACACACTCACTCACCCACACACTGACTCACCCACTCACTGACTCACCCACTCACCCACACACTCACTCACCCACCCACTCACCCACCCACTCACTGACTCACCCACTCACTCACCCACTCACCCACACACTCACCCACCCACACACTGACTCACCCACAAACTCACCCACACACTCACTCACCCACCCACGCACTTACCCACCCACGCACTCACTCACCCACCCACCCACTCACCCACTCACTCACCCATGACCACCCACCCACTCACCCACCCACTCACTCACTCACCCACCCATCCACCCACCCACTCACCCACCCACCCACTCACCCACCCACTCACCCACCTACCCACTCACTCACCCACTCACCCACCCACCCACTCACCCACCCACTCACTCACTCACTCACCCACTCACCCACCCACCCACCCACTCACCCACCCACTCAAACTCACCCACCCACTCACTCACCCACTCACCCACCCACTCACCCACCCACTCAAGCTCACCCACTCACCCACCCACTCACCCACCCACTCACCCACCCACCCACTCACTCACCCACTCACCCACCCACCCACTCACCCACCCACTCACTCACTCACCCACCCACCCACCCACTCACCCACTCACCCACTCACCCACCCACCCACTCACTCACCCACTCACCCACCCACCCACCCACTCACCCACCCACTCAAACTCACCCACCCACTCACTCACCCACTCACCCACCCACTCACCCACCCACCCACCCACTCACTCACTCACCCACTCACCCACCCACTCACTCACTCACCCACTCACCCACCCACCCACCCACTCACCCACCCACTCAAACTCACCCACCCACTCACTCACCCACTCACCCCCCCACCACCACCACCACCAATCCCTCCGTATCCCACCCACCCACCGCCCCGTAGGAGGTCTATGGACGGCTTTCTCCGCACGGTGACGAGGGGGGGCTCCCCCCCTCTGGGGGGCTCCTCCACCCTGGCACTGCCCCCCGTGGTCTCCATGGGGGGCGATGCGGTGGGGGGCCGGGAGGGTCAACGGGTGCAGGAACAGGTGTCTCTGGTTATGGGGAGACGCACACACACCACCCCTGCCACGCTCAAGAACAGTGAGTGGGGGGCCCCCCCCCCCCCCTATTTCATTCTTACCCCCTGTACACACACACACCCCTAGATCACTCCCGAACTCACCCCCTAACTAACAGCCTAATTAACCCACTCACTTACTCACCCACGAACTCACTCACTCACTCACCAACGAACTCACTCACTCACGCACCCACTCACTCACCTACTCACTCACCCACTCACTCAGTCACGAACTCACTCACTCAGCCACCCACCCACTCACACACTCACTCACTCACCCACGAACTCACTCACTCACTCACCAACGAACTCACTCACTCACGCACCCACTCACTCACCTACTCACTCACCCACTCACTCACCCACTCACTCACTCACCCACTCACTCACTCACTCACCGACGAACTCACTCACTCACGCACCCACTCACCCACCTACTCACTCACCCACTCACTCACCCACTCACTCACTCACTCACCAACGAACTCACTCACTCAACTCGACTCACTCACTCTACTCACTTCACTCCACCTCACTCACCTCACACTCACTCACACCACTCACGACTCGAACTCACTCACTCAGCCAATCGAACTCACTCACACACTCACTCACTCACGCCACTACACTCAGTCACGACCCACTCACTCAGCCACACTCACTCACTCACCCACTCACTCACTCACCCACGTAACTCACCCACTCACTCACTCACCCACTCACTTACCCACCCACTCACTCACCCACTCACTCACCCACTCACTCACCCACTCACTCACCCACTCACTCACTCACCCACTCACTCACCCACTCACTCACCCACTCACTCACCCACTCACTCACTCACCCACTCACTTACCCACCCACTCACTCACCCACTCACTCACCCACTCACTCACCCACTCACTCACCCACTCACTCACTCACCCACTCACTCACCCACTCACTCACCCACTCACTCACTCACCCACTCACTCACTCACCCACTCACTCACCCACTCAACTCACCCACTCACTCACTCACCCACCCACCCACCCACTCACCCACCCACCCACCCACTCACTCACCCACTCACTCACCCACTCACCCACTCACCCACTCACTCACCCACTCACTCACCCACTCACTCACCCACTCACTCACCCACTCACTCACCCACTCACTCACCCACTCACTTACCCACTCACTCACCCACTCACTCACCCACTCTCTCACCCACTCAACTCACCCACTCACTCACTCACCCACCCACCCACCCACTCACCCACCCACCCACCCACTCACTCACCCACTCACCCACTCACCCACTCACCCACTCACTCACCCACTCACTCACCCACTCACTCACCCACTCACTCACTCATACACGTACTCACTAACCCGCTCACCCAATCACCCACTCATTCACTCACCCACCCACCCACCCACTCACCCACCAACACACCCACCCACTCACCCACTCACCCACTCACCCACCCACTCACCCACCCACTCACCCACCCACCCTCCCACTCACCCACCCACCCACCCACTCACTCACCCACTCACTCACCCACTCACCCACTCACCCACTCACTCAACCACTCACTCACCCACTCACTCACCCACTCACTCACTCACTCATACACGTACTCACTAACCCGCTCACCCAATCACCCACTCATTCACTCACCCACCCACCCACTCACTCACCCACTAACCCCCCCACCCACCCACCCACCCATTTTCTCACCCACCCACCCACTCACCCACCCTCCCACTCTCTCACCCACTCTCTCAACAACTCACTCACCCACTAACCCACCCACCCACTCACCCACCCACTCACTCACCCACCTACTCACTCACCCACCTACCCACCCACTCACTCACTCACTCACCCATTCCCCCACTCACCCACTCACCCACTCACTCACCCACCCATTCACCCACCCACTCACTCTCTCACCCACCCACCCACTCACTCACTCACCCACCCACCCACTCTCTCACCCACTCACCCAACAACCCACTCACTCACTCACCCACTAACCCACCCACCCACCCACTCACTCACCCACCCACCCACCCACTCACTCACTCACTCACCCACCCACTCACCCACTCACCCACCGCCCCCCCCCACCCACTCACTCACCCACCCACTCATCCACTCACCCACTCACCCACCCACCCACCTACCCACTCACCCAACCACTCACCCACCCACTCACCCACCCACCCACTCTCTCACCCACCCACCCACTCACTCACTCACTCACCCACCCACTCACCCACTCACTCACCCACTCACCCCCCCACCCACCCACCCACCCACTCTCTCACCCACCCACCCACCCACTCACCCACCCACCCACTCTCTCACCCACTCTCTCAACAACTCACTCACCCACTCACCCACTAACCCACCCACCCACTCACTCACCCACCCACTCACTCACTCACTCACCCACCCATTCCCCCACTCACCCACTCACTCACCCACCCATTAACCCACCCACTCACTCTCTCACCCACCCACCCACTCACTCACCCACCCATTCCTCCACTCACCCACTCACTCACCCACCCATTCACCCACCAACTCACTCTCTCACCCACCCACCCACTCTCTCACCCACTCACCCAACAACCCACTCACTCACTCACCCACTAACCCACCCACCCACTCACCCACCCACTCACCCACCCACCCACCCACCCACTCACTCACTCACCCACCCATTCCCCCACTCACCCACTCACCCACTCACCCACTCACTCACTCACCCACTCACCCACTCACCCACCCCCCCCCACCCACTCACTCACCCACTAACCCACCCACCCACTCACCCACCCACTCACTCACCCACCCACCCACCCACCCACTCACTCACTCACTCACCCACCCATTCCCCCACTCACCCACTCACCCACTCACTCACTCACCCACTCACCCACTCACCCACCCCCCCCCCCCCACCCACTCACTCACCCACTCACCCACCCACTTTCTCACCCACCCACCCACCCACTCACCCACCCACTCATCCACTCACCCACTCACTCACCCACCCACCCACTCTCTCACCCACCCACCCACTCACACACTCTCTCACCCACTCACTCACTCACGCACTCACCCACTCACCCACCCACCCACTCACCCACCCACCCACCCACTCTCTCACCCACTCACCCACTCACCCACTCACCCACCCACCCACTCCCTCACCCACTCACCCACTCACCCACTCACCCACCCACCCACTCACCCACTCACCCACCCACTCACCCCCCTCACCCACTCACCCACTCACCCACCCACTCACCCACTCACCCACCCACTCCCACTCACCCCCCTCACCCACTCACCCACCCTCACCCCCCCACCCACTCACTCACCCACTAACCCACCCACCCACTCACCCACCCACTCACTCACCCACCCACCCACCCACTCACTCACTCACTCACCCACCCATTCCCCCATTCACCCACTCACCCACTCACCCACTCACTCACCCACTCACCCACTCACCCACCCCCCCCCCCCCACCCACTCACTCACCCACCCACTCATCCACTCACCCACTCACCCACCCACCCACCTACCCACTCACCCACCCACTCACCCACTCACTCACCCACCCATTCACCCACCCACTCACTCTCTCACCCACCCACCCACTCACTCACCCACCCATTCCCCCACTCACCCACTCACTCACCCACCCATTCACCCACCAACTCACTCTCTCACCCACCCACCCACTCTCTCACCCACCCACCCACGCTCTCACCCACCCACCCACTCTCTCACCCACTCACCCAACAACCCACTCACTCACTCACCCACTAACCCACCCACCCACTCACCCACCCACTCACCCACCCACCCACTCACTCACTCACCCACCCATTCCCCCACTCACCCACTCACCCACTCACTCACTCACCCGCTCACCCACTCACCCACCCCCCCCCCCACCCACTCACTCACCCACTAACCCACCCACCCACTCACCCACCCACTCACTCACCCACCCACCCACCCACTCACTCACTCACTCACCCACCCATTCCCCCACTCACCCACTCACCCACTCACCCACTCACCCACTCACCCACTCACCCACCCCCCCCCCCACCCACTCACTCACCCACTCACCCACCCACTTTCTCACCCACCCACCCACCCACTCACCCACCCACTCATCCACTCACCCACTCACCCACTCACTCACCCACCCACCCACTCTCTCACCCACCCACCCACTCACACACTCTCTCACCCACTCACCCACTCACTCACTCACCCACTCACCCACTCACCCACCCACCCACTCACCCACCCACCCACCCACCCACTCTCTCACCCACTCACCCACTCACCCACTCACCCCCCTCACCCACTCACCTACTCACCCACCCACTCACCCAATCACCCACTCACCCACCCACTCACCCCCCTCACCCACTCACCCCCCTCACCCACTCACCCCCCTCACCCACTCACCCACCCTCACCCACCCACTCACTCACTCACCCACTCACCCACTCACCCACCCCCCCCCCACCCACTCACCCACTAACCCACCCACCCACTCATCCACCCACTCACTCACCCACCTACCTACCCACTCACTCACTCACCCACCCATTCCCCCACTCACCCACTCACCCACTCACCCACTCACTCACTCACCCACTCACCCACCCACCCCCCCCCCACCCACTCACTCACCCACCCACTCATCCACTCACCCACTCACCCACCCACCCACCTACCCACTCACCCACCCACTCACCCACCCACTTTCTCACCCACCCACCCACCCACTCACCCCCCTCACCCACTCACCCACCCACTCACCCACCCACCCACTCACCCACTCACTCACTCACCCACTCACCCACCCACCCCCCCCCCCCACCCACTCACTCACCCACCCACTCATCCACTCACCCACTCACCCACCCACCCACCTACCCACTCACCCACCCACTCACCCACCCACTATCTCACCCACCCACCCACTCACCCCCCTCACCCACTCACCCACCCACTCACCCACCCACTCTCTCACTCACTCACCCACTCACCCACCCACCCACTCTCTCACCCACCCACTCTCTCACTCACCCACCCACCCACTCACCCACCCACTCACCCACTCACCCACTCACCCACCCACCCACTCACTCTCTCACTCACTCACCCACTCACCCACCCACCCACTCTCTCACCCACCCACTCTCTCACTCACCCACCCACTCTCTCACCCACCCACTCTCTCACTCACCCACCCACCCACTCACCCACCCACTCTCTCACTCACCCACCCACTCACCCACTCACCCACCCACTCACCCACTCACCCACTCACCCACCCACTCACCCCTCCCCCCAGAGTCGCGAATGAGGAGCCAGAGGACCACGAGCGTGTGGGAGACGG
>NW_027621156.1:25000-27500 GCF_964198595.1 Lampetra fluviatilis
GCGAGGGGGTGAGTGAGTGGGTGGGTGGGTGAGTGGGTGGGTGGGTGGGTGGGTGAGTGGGTGAGTGGGTGGGTGGGTGGGTGAGTGAGTGGGTGAGTGGGTGAGTGAGTGGGTGAGTGGGTGAGTGAGTGGGTGGGTGGGTGAGTGAGTGGGTGGGTGGGTGAGTGAGTGGGTGGGTGGGTGGGTGGGTGAGTGGGTGAGTGGGTGAGTGGGTGGGTGGGTGAGTGGGTGGGTGGGTGAGTGGGTGGGTGGGTGAGTGGGTGGGTGGGTGAGTGGGTGGGTGGGTGGGTGGGTGAGTGGGTGAGTGGGTGGGTGGGTGGGTGAGTGGGTGAGTGGGTGAGTGGGTGGGTGGGTGGGTGGGTGGGTGGGTGAGTGGGTGGGTGGGTGGGTGAGTGGGTGAGTGGGTGAGTGGGTGGGTGGGTGAGTGGGTGGGTGGGTGAGTGGGTGGGTGGGTGGGTGAGTGGGTGAGTGGGTGAGTGGGTGGGTGGGTGAGTGGGTGGGTGGTTGGGTGGGTGGGTGAGTGGGTGGGTGGGTGGGTGAGTGGGTGAGTGGGTGGGTGGGTGGGTGAGTGGGTGAGTGGGTGAGTGGGTGGGTGGGTGAGTGGGTGGGTGGGTGAGTGGGTGGGTGAGTGGGTGGGTGAGTGGGCGAGTGGGCGGGTGGGTGAGTGAGCGAGGGGGTGAGTGAGTGGGTGGGTGGGTGAGTGAGCGAGTGGGTGAGTGGGTGGGTGAGTGGGTGGGTGAGTGAGTGTGTGGGTGAGTGAGTGAGTGGGTGGGTGAGTGAGCGAGTGGGCGAGTGGGTGAGTGGGTGGGTGAGTGAGTGAGCGAGGGGGTAAGTGAGCTGGTGGGTGGGTGAGTGTGTGAGTGGGTGAGTGAGTGAAAGTGTGAGGAGGAGGGAGATGCCCCTGTAGTAGTCACTATCCGTGCGGTTTCACCCTCTTAAAGAGTTGGGACTGCAAGTGAAATCTTCCGATCCTGCGGAACCTGTCCTGTGGTCCAGACGGTGATAATGATGTCATTCAGGCTACACACACACGCAACATAAACCACACACACCACACACAACACACACACAGCACCACACACACACCACACACACACACCACAACACACACACCACACACACACCACACACACACACAACACCACACACACAAAGCACCACACACACACAGCACCACACACACACCACACACACCACACACACTACACACAACACACATACAACACACACACCACACACAACACACACACACCACACACACACAACACAAACCACACACACACCACACACACACCACACACACACAACACCACACACAACACACACACACACCACAACACACACACCACACACACACCACACACACACACAACACCACACACACACAGCACCACACACACACAGCACCACACACACACCACACACACCACACACACTACACACAACACACATACAACACACACACCACACACAACACACATACAACACACACACCACACACAACACACACAACACACACACACCACACACACACAACACAAACCACACACACACACCACACACACACCACACACACACCACACACACACAACACCACACACAACACACACAACATACACACCACACACACACCACACACACAACACACACACCACACACACACACCACACACAACACACACAACACACACACCACACACACACAACACCACACAAACACACAGCACAACACACACAACACACACACCACACACACACACAACACACACACAGACACACACACACAAGTGCATACACACACGTACACACACACACAGACACCTTCACTCTCCTGCACACATATAGACACACACACGTGTACACACACACACGTGTACACACACACACGTGTACACACACACACGTGTACACACACACACGTGTACACACACACACGTGTACACACACACACACTCTCCCCCCCTCCCCTTCCTCCCTCTTCACCCCCCCCTCCATCCCCTCCCCTTCCCCCCCTCCCTCCCCCCACTCTCCCCCCCACTCTCACCTCGCCCGACTCGCTTCTCTCACCCCCCCTCCCCTCCCTCTAACCCCCCCCCCCACTCCCTCCCCTCCCTCCCCTCCCTCTCCTCCCTCCCCTCCCTCCCCTCATCTCCACTCCCTCCACTCCCTCTCCTCCCTCCCCTCCCTCGCCCCCTCCCTCCCTCTGCCCCCTCCCATCCCTCCCTCCCCTCCCTCTCCTCCCTCCCCTCCACTCACTCCCCTCTCCTCCCTCCCCTCCCTCTCCTCCCTCCCCTCCCTCCCCTCCCCTCCCCTCTCCTCCCTCTCTCTCCTCCCTCCCCTCCCTCTCCTCCCTCCCCTCCACTCACTCCCCTCTCCTCCCTCCCCTCCCTCTCCTCCCTCCCCTCCCTCCCCTCCCCTCCCCTCTCCTCCCTCCCCTCCCTCGCCCCCTCCCTCCCTCTGCCCCCTCCCATCCCTCCCTCCCCTCCCTCTCCTCCCTCCCC
>NW_027621156.1:30000-64447 GCF_964198595.1 Lampetra fluviatilis
CCTACTGTGCCAACTTGCTGTGCTTTATCCACCCGGCGCTCCGCTCGTTGTTGTGAGCGTCGCTCCTCCACCCTCCGTTGTTGTTGGAGGGCGACTGCCTCCAGCTGTCCAGTAGCGTCCTTCACGAGCCTCCTCCACAGAGGCCGATCTTGACACCGCTGGTACCAGTCATCGGCAAGTCCACTCAGCTCCACGTCCTCCTGTACCACATCACTCCATCTCTTCTCTAGCCCGTGCCGCGCCCGTTTAGCCCCCTCGATCCGGCCGAACAAAAGCTGTTTAGGCATGCGGTGGCTGGGCATGCGGGCTACATGACCCAGCCAACGCAGCCTTGCCTGCCGGAGGAGCTCACTGATGGGACTTTGCCCAGATCTTTCAAGGACTTGTGAGCTCCTCACACAATCCAGCCTGGTTAAACCCAGGATGGATCGTAGGCAGGCCAGCCTAAATGTTTCCAACCGGCGAAGATGCTCCACTAGGGGGGTCCACGTTTCGCAAGCATAGAGAAGGGAGGGAATGACCGTGGCCGAGAAGACCTGAAGCTTCGTGCGGAGCGACAGACCAGGTAGCTTCCACACAGCGTTACGCAGCCGATGAAAAGATATTGCCGCTCGACTGATTCGGAGTGAGACCTCTGCTGATAAACTGGAGCCGGTCATGAGCACACTGCCCAGGTATGGGAAACTCTCTACTCTCTCCACAACTGCCCCATCACCGATTGGGAGTTGTGGGGGCGGAGTGCCCGATGGTACAAAATACCCAGGCAGGTGCTTAGTTTTGGTGGGGCTGATGGTAAGGCCCCACCTCTTAGTAGCACACTCCAGTCTCAGCAGCAGCGTCTCCAACTCCTCTTCTGAATGAGCAGCTATTACCAAATCATCGGCATACATAACGTGGTTGACCAATAGGGAGCCATCCCTTGATCGCACCCGGGCGTCGATCAGCCTCCCATTATATCTGTACCAAATGGTAATTCCCCCGGTACAGCTATTGAAGGCTTCACGAACTACGCAGTCGAAATAGATGTTAAATAATGTGGGAGCCAGAGGACATCCCTGTCGCACCCCAAGGTGTACAGGGAAAGGCTCCGACTCCCGGCCACGTAGTTTTACCCGGGCCCGCTCACCATCATGAAGGTCCTTAATGATCGTGAGCAGAGGGTCAGGGACTCCGAAAGCACGAAGAACAACCCAGAGCCCAGTCCTACTGATGGTATCATAGGCCTTGACCAGGTCAATAAAGCAGAGATGTAGGTCTTTTTGGAATTCCCTACACCTCTGCTGTAGCAGACGGACAGAAAATATGGCATCTGTGCAGGACCGCCCTTTCCTGAAACCACATTGGGGCTCCGCAAGCCTCTCCTCAGCATGCCTGGCAAGGCGATGTTGAATAATCCTTGCCAGGACCTTACACACTAACACACACACCCCACACCCCCCAGGCTCTGGGGCTCTCTCTGCGTGCCTCGTCTCGAGACACAGACTGACACACACTGACACACACTGACACACACACACTGACACACACATACACACACACTGGACACACAGACACACACACACTCACAGACACACACACACTGACACACACACACTCACAGACACACACACACTCACAGACACACACTGACACACACACACAGACACACTGGACACACTGACACACACACACTAACACACACACCAACACACACACACACCAACACACACACACACACTAACACACACACACACCAACACACACACCCCACACCCCCCAGGCTCTGGGGCTCTCTCTGCGTGCCTCGTCTCGAGACACAGACTGACACACACTGACACACACACTGACACACACACACTGACACACACGGACACACCAACACACACACCCCACACGCCCCAGGCTCTGGGGCTCTCTCTGCGTGCCTCGTCTCGAGAGAGCCCCGAAGCTCATCGTGGTCGCACCTTCCACGCCCTCAACTGTAAAGGCACAAAGACAAAGCTCCCCCGCGTAGCCTCGGCAGGCTGTAGGGGCAAGTGCTGTTAGTAGCAGCAGCGCCTATACACAGACAAAGATCCCCCGTGTAGCCTCTAGCAGGGCTGTAGGGGCAAGTGCTCTTAGTAGCAGCAGCGCCTATACACAGACAAAGGTCCCCCGTGTAGCCTCTAGCAGGGCTGTAGGGGCAAGTGCTGTTAGCGAGCAGCACCTATGAAGGCTACCGGCACTGTGGCACACGAGGGGGTGGGTGGCCAGCACCACGCCCGGCCGCCTTTGTCTCCCCAGTGCTAGCGATGTTCACAACACACAGCACCGCCACTATTTCTTTAGGCTGAGTCGACCTACGGGAGGCCCAGCACCGGTCCAAATAATCGTCCGTGAGCGGGAATCGAACTAAGGGGTCGCCGGGTTCGTAGCGCTAACCGCTGCCCCACCGCTCCCCACGCACATGATGTCACCACGGCGCTTGTGCCAGGCTAGGTGCACCTCGAGGCCACGTGAAGTGTCAAGGTCACGGGGCAGCCCCAGCAGGTGCCACGGGTCGACTGACTGAGATGACCGGTAGATGCACCAACAGCTGTACCCCCCCTACTGTGCCAGGCTAGGTGCAGGAGGTCACGGGGCAGACCCAGCAGGTGCCACGGGTCGGCTGACTGAGATGACCGGTAGATGCACCAACAGCTGTACCCCCCCTACTGTGCCAGGCTAGGTGCAGGAGGTCACGGGGCAGACCCAGCAGGTGCCACGGGTTGGCTGACTGAGATGACCGGTAGATGCACCAACAGCTGTACCCCCCCTACTGTGCCAGGCTAGGTGCAGGAGGTCACGGGGCAGACCCAGCAGGTGCCACGGGTCGGCTGACTGAGATGACCAGTAGATGCACCAACAGCTGTACCCCCCCTACTGTGCCAGGCTAGGTGCAGGAGGTCACGGGGCAGACCCAGCAGGTGCCACGGGTCGGCTGACTGAGATGACCGGTAGATGCACCACCAGCTGTACCCCCCCTACTGTACCAGGCTAGGTGCAGGAGGTCACGTGGCAGACCCAGCAGGTGCCACGGGTCGGCTGACTGAGATGACTGGTAGATGCACCACCAGCTGTAAGCCCTGCTGTGCCAGGCCATGTGCACCTTGAGGCAGTCACGTGAAGTGTCGAACGCCAGCTGGCAGGAGGTCACGTGGCAGACCCGGCAGATGCCACGGGTTGGTTGAGTGAGATGACCGGTAGATACACCACCTGTGCCTCCTACTGTGCCAACTTGCTGTGCTTTAGCCACCCGGCGCTCCGCTCGTTGTTGTGAGCGTCGCTCCTCCGCCCTCCGTTGTTGTTGGAGGGCGACTGCCTCCAACTGCCCAGTAGCGTCCTTCACGAGCCTCCTTAACAGAGGCAGATCTTGACACCGCTGGTACCAGTCATCGGCAAGTCCACTCAGCTCCACGTCCTCCCGAATCACATCGCTCCATCTCTTCTTCAGCCCGTGCCGCGCCCGTTTAGCCCCCTCGATCCGGCCGAACAAAAGCTGTTTAGGCATGCGGTGGCTGGGCATGCGGGCTACATGACCCAGCCAACGCAGCCTTGCCTGCCGGAGGAGCTCACCAATCGGACTGTGTGCAGATATTTCAAGAATTTTGTGAGCTTCTCACAAATTCCTGACCTGGTCGAACCCAGGATGAATCGCAGGCAGGGCCAGTCTTGAGTGTTTCTAACCGGCGAAAATGCTCCATTAGGGGGGTCCACGTTTCGCAAGCGTAGAGAAGGGAGGGAATGACCGTGGCCGAGAAGACCCGAAGCTTCGTGCGGAGCGACAGACCAGGCAGCTTCCACACTGCAGCGTTACGCAGCCGATGAAAAGATATTGCCGCTCGACTGATTCGGAGTGAGACCTCTGCTGGCAAACCGGAGCCGGTCATGAGCACACTGCCCAGGTATGGGAAACTCTCCACTCTCTCCACAACTGCCCCATCACCAATGGGGAGTTGTGGGGGTGGAGTGTCCGATGGTACAAAATACCCAGGCAGGTGCTTCGTTTTGGTGGGGCTGATGGTAAGGCCCCACCTCTTAGTGGCACGCTCCAGTCTCAGCAGCAGCGTCTCCAACTCCTCCTCTGAATGAGCAGCTATTATCAAATCATCGGCATACATAACGTGGTTGACCAATAGGGAGCCATCCCTTGATCGCACCCGGGCATCGATCAGCCTCCCATTGTATCTGTACCAGATGGAGATTCCATCAAAGGCTTTAAGAACTACGTGGTCGAAAAAGATGTTAAGTAATGTGGGAGCCAGAGGACATCCCTGTCACACCCCAAGGTGCACAGGGAATGGCTCCGACTCCCGGCCACGTAGTTTTACCCGGGGCCCGCTCACCATCATGAAGGTCCTTAATGATCGTGAGCAGAGGGTCAGGGACTCCGAAAGCACGAAGAACAACCCAGAGCCCAGGCCTACTGATGGTATCATAGTGCCTGGCCCAGGTCAATAAAGCAGAGATGTAGTTCTTGTTGGAATTCCCTACACCTCTGCTGTAGCAAAATATGGCATCTGTGCAGGACCGCCCTTTCCTCAAAACCGCATTGGGGCTCCGCAAGCCTCTCCTCACCGTGCCTGACAAGGCGATGTTGAATCATCCCTTGCCACCAGGACCCAGCCAAACGCCCCCTTTAATTGTTCATATGAGGGCATCTTTCCAACCCTGTGGTCCAGACAGTTGATGATGATGTCACGTGGGAGGGCAGTCTACACACAGACGCCCTAACAACGTCACTCGGGTAGCCTGTTCCCGTGGGGTGCCTGAGATCGGATTATCGATCATCCCCACCCCTCCCCCCCCCCAAACGATTTTGATAGGATTCTGTGGTTCTTTCGCTAAAGTGACTTATGAAGAGAAAATAATAAATTAAATACTAGCAATTGAAAGCTTTCGTGACTGCAGGGATTCATCTTCTTGGTTCTTTCGGTAAAGTCACGTAGAATGGAAGTAATAAAAATAAAACATAATACAATAATTCTCACGACGTTTCGGCCACAACGCAAGCAGCCGTCCTCAGAAGAAGAACAGGTCTGTCGAGAAGACAGATATTTTATTGTTTTATTTGTATTATTTTATTATTTCCATTCTACGTGACTTTACCGAAAGAACCAAGAAGATGATTGTGATAGTACTCTGTGGTTCTTTCGCTAAAGTGACTTATAAAGAGAAAATAATAAATTAAATACTAGCAATTGAAAGCTTTCGTGACTGCAGCAGGGATTCATCTTCTTGGTTCTTTCGGTAAAGTCACGTAGAAGGGAAGTAATAAAATAATAAAAATAAAACATTATAAAATACAATTCTCACGACGTTTCGGCCACAACGCAAGCAGCCGTCCTCAGGTGAAAACCAGGTCTGTCGAGACGACAGCGTCTGAATGAAACAGCACCATGCTTGGAGCATGTATATAATCTGGGTTGGAAGGGGGGAAGAAAGGGGGCGCCTTGACTAAATAATTTGCATATCAAGAGGAATTTAGCATATTTATGGGAAATGCAGATATGGGATTAGTACTACTTATGCCCGTGCATTATGCAGGATTAGCAGCATCAAAGGGAGGGTAGGGGTAGCACTAATAAAGGGAAGGAGTGTTATTTTTATTAATGTATTACTTCCCTTCTACGTGACTTCACCGAAAGAACCAAGCAGATGAATGCTAGCACACGACGTTTCGATCGCAACACGTCGGCAGGTATAAATGAAATAGAAACACAAATCTAGTGAACTTAGAAATGTAATGTAATGCAAGGGAGAGTCGGATAACATAACAGTCAACACCCTATACCTGGTTGATTGCGTTCTTCCTGAGAATCAAACACAGAACCAGAGACATGTAGGTTTCTCTGTCTGCCTATGTACGTGTCTCTCTCCGTGCATCTCTGTGAAATCTGTCTCTGCTTATGTGTCTGTCCATTTGTCTCTGATTCTGTGTTCACCAATGTTTTTGTGCATTCGCCTTGCTCATGATGCCATCATCATCACCATCGCCACCACCACCTTCACCATCACCAGAATCACCACCACCACCTTGATCATCACTACCACCAACACCACCATCACCACCACCTTCATCACCATCACCATCACCACCACCTTTACCACCGCCACCACCTTCACCATCACCAGAATCACCACCACCACCTTGATCATCACTACCACCAACACCACCATCACCACCACCTTCATCACCATCACCACCACCATCACCACCACCTTTACCACCGCCACCACCTTCACCATCACCACCACCATCACCACCACCATCACCACCACATTTACCACCACCACCGCCACCTTCACCATCACCCCGGCCACCACCTTCACCATCACCACCACCACCTTTACCACCATCACCACCGCCACCACCATCACCACCTTCATGACCAACACCACCATCATCACCACCAGCACCACCACCATCATCACCATCATCATCACCACCACCATCACCACCACCACCGCCATCTCTACCATCAACTCTATCACCACCACCACCACCAACACCTTATCCACCATCACGATCGCTGTTCATGTTGTTAACTTCATTTCATTGGCTTTTGTCTCCCCGTGTCTCCGCGTGTCTCCCTCCTCCCCGTGTCTCCACGTGTCTCCCCCTTCCCCGTGTCTCCCCGTGTCTCCCCACTTCTCCCCGTGTCTCCCTCCCCCCCGTGTCTCCCGTGTCTCCCCCCGTCTCCCCGCGTCTCCCTCAACCCCGTGTCTCCCGTGTCTCCCCGCGTCCCCCCGCATCTCCCCGCGTCCCCCCGTGTCTCCCCGTGTCTCCCTCCCCCCCGTGTCTCCCGTGTCTCCCCGCGTCCCCCCGCATCTCCCCGCGTCTCCCCGCATCTCCCCGCGTCTCCCCGTGTCTCCCTTTCCCCCACCGTGTCTCCCTCCTCCCCGTCCCTCCCCGTCCCTCCCCGTGTCTCCCCCCCCCCCGTGTCTCCCTCCTCCCCGTGTCTCCCCGTCTCTCCCCGTGTCTCCCCCCCCCCGTGTCTCCCCCCCCCCCGTGTCTCCCTCCTCCCCGTGTCTCCCCGTCTCTCCCCGTGTCTCCCCCCCCCGCGTCCCCCCGCATCTCCCCGCGTCTCCCCGTGTCCCCCTCCTCCCCGTGTCTCCCTCCTCGCCGTGTCTCCCTCCTCCCGCGTGTCTCCCCACGTGTCTCCCCGCGTCTCCTCCCGTGTCTCCCCGTGTCTCCCCCCCCCCCCGTGTCTCCCCGCGTCTCCCCGTGTCTCCCCCCCCCCCCCCCGTGTCTCCCTCCTCCCCGTCCCTCCCCGTCTCTCCCCGTGTCTCCTCCCCCCCCCCGTGTCTCCCCCCCCCCCCCCCCGTGTCTCCCCGTGTCTCCCCGCGTCTCCCCGTGTCTCCCCCCCCCCCCCGTGTCTCCCTCCTCCCCGTCCCTCCCCGTCTCTCCCCGTGTCTCCTCCCCCCCCCCCCCCGTGTCTCCCCGTGTCTCCCCGCGTCTCCCCGTGTCTCCCCCCCCCCCACCGTGTCTCCCCCCCCCCCCCCCCACCGTGTCTCCCTCCTCCCCGTCCCTCCCCGTGTCTCCCCGTGTCCCCCCCCCCCCCCCCACCGTGTCTCCCTCCTCCCCGTCCCTCCCCGTGTCTCCCCCCCCCCCCCCCCCCGCGTGTCTCCCCGTGTCTCCAGGTGTCTCGTCCGCGCTCCGTCACCGACTCTCAGTGGGGGGTTGCCGTGGGCTACGCGGCGGGGGGAGCAGCCTCCACGTTGGGGGGGGGGCGCCGCTCGGCCCCGCCCCCCGGGCCCCCCAGGACACGCCCCTCAAGTCTCCACGTGTCTCCGGGCCCCCCAGTCCAGAGACTCGACGTGTCTCCGCTCGAACTGAGCCCCCCGCCGCGGTGAGACGAACGTTTGTCTCTGTGTGTCTTTGTGTGTCTCCGTGTGTCTCTGTGTGTCTCTGTGTGTGTCTCTGTGTGTCTGTGTGTGTCTGTGTGTCTCTCCGTGTGTCTCCGCCTGTGTCTGTGTGTGTCCCTGTGTGTCTCTGTGTGTCTCTGTGTGTATCTGTGTGTCTCTGTGTGTCTCTGTGTGTGTCTCTGTGTCTGTGTGTGTGTCTGTGTGTGTCTCTGTGTGTCTGTGCGTGTCTGTGTGTCTCTCCGTGTGTCTCCGCCTGTGTCTGTGTGTGTCCCTGTGTGTCTCTGTGTGTCTGTGTGTGTCTCTGTGTGTCTCTGTGTGTCTCTGTGTGTGTCTCTGTGGTTGTGTGTGTGTCTGTGTGTGTCTCTGTGTGTCTCTCCGTGTGTCTCCGCCTGTGTCTGTGTGTGTCCCTGTGTGTCCCTGTGTGTCTCTGTGTGTCTCTGTGTGTATCTGTGTGTCTCTGTGTGTGTCTGTGTGTCTGTGTGTCTCTGTGTGTCTCTGGCATGTCTCTGTGTCTCTCTGTGTGTCTCTGTGTGTCTCTGTGTCTCTGTGTGTCTCCGTGTGTCTGTGTCTCTGTGTGTCTCTGTGTGTCTGTGTGTGTCTCTGTGTCTCTCCGTGTGTCTCCGCCTGTGTCTGTGTGTGTCTCCGTGTGTCTCCACGTGTCCCCGGGACCCCCAGTCCAGAGACTCGATGTGTCTCCGCTGGAACTGAGTCCCCCGCCACGGTGAGATGCGCACGTGTCTCTGTGTGTGTCTCTGACGTGTGTCTGTGTGTCTGTGTGTTGGTGTGTGTCTCTGTGGGTCTCTGTGTGTCTGTGTGTGTCTCTGTGTGTCTCTGTGTGTTTATGCATGTCTCTGTGTGTCTCTGTGTGTCTCTCTGTGTCTCCGTGTGTCTCTGTGTGTCTCCGTGTGTGTCTGTGTGTGTCTGTGTGTGTCTGTGTCTCCGTGTGTCTCTGTGGGTCTCTGTGTGGTTCCGTGTGTCTCTGTGTGTCTCTGTGTGTGTCTGTGTCTCCGTGTGTCTCTGTGGGTCTCTGTGTGGGTCCGTGTGTCTCTGTGTGTCTCTGTGTGTGTCTGTGTCTCCGTGTGTCTCTGTGGGTCTCTGTGTGGTTCCGTGTGTCTCTGTGTGTCTCTGTGTGTGTCTGTATCTCCGTGTATCTCTGTGGGTCTCTGTGTGGTTCCGTGTGTCTCTGTGTGTGTCTGTGTGTGTCTGTGTCTCCGTGTGTCTCTGTGTGTCTCCGTGTGTCTCCGTGTGTCTCTGTGTGTCTCTGTGTGTGTCTGTGTCTCCGTGTGTCTCTGTGGGTCTCTGTGTGGTTCCGTGTGTCTCTGTGTGTCTCTGTGTCTCTGTGTGTGTCTCTCCGTGTCTCTGTGTGTCTCTGTGTGTCTCTGTGTGTCTCCATGTGTCTCCGTGTGTCTCTGTGTGTCTCCGTGTGTCTCTGTGTGTCTCTGTGTGTCTCCGTGTGTCTCTGTGGGTCTCTGTGTGTCTCCGTGTGTCTCTGTGTGTCTCTGTGTGTCTCTGTGTGTCTCCGTGTGTCTCTGTGTGTCTCCGTGTGTCTCTGTGTGTCTCCGTGTGTCTCCGTGTGTCTCTGTGTGTCTCTGTGTGTCTCCGTGTGTCTCTGCGTGTCTCTGTGTGTCTCTGTGTGTCTCCATGTGTCTCTGCGTGTCTCTGTGGGTCTCTGTGTGTCTCTGTGTGTCTCTGTGTGTCTCCGTGTGTCTCTGCGTGTCTCCGTGTGTCTCTGTGTGTCTCTGTGTGTCTCTGCGTGTCTCTGCGTGTCTCTGTGTGTCTCCGTGTCTCTGTGTGTCTCCGTGTGTCTCCGTGTGTGTCTGTTTGTCTCTGCGTGTCTCTGTGTGTCTCTGTGCGTCTCTGTGTGTCCCTGCGTGTCTCTGTGGGTCTCTGTGTGTCTCCGTGTGTCTCTGTGTGTCTCTGTGTGTCTCCCTGTCTCTGTGTGTCTCTGTGTGTCTCCGTGTCTCTGTGTGTCTCCGTGTGTCTCTGTGTGTCTCTGTGTGTCTCTGTGTGTCTCCGTGTGTCTCTGTGTGTCTCTGTGTGTCTCCGTGTCTCTGTGTGTCTCCGTGTGTCTCCGTGTGTGTCTGTTTGTCTCTGCGTGTCTCTGTGTGTCTCTGCGTGTCTCTGTGTGTCTCTGTGTGTCCCTGTGTGTCTCTGTGTGTCTCTGTTTGTCTCTGCGTGTCTCTGTGTGTCTCTGCGTGTCTCTGTGTGTCTCTGTGTGTCCCTGCGTGTCTCTGTGTGTCTCCCTGTCTCTGTGTGTCTCTGTGTGTCTCTGTGTGTCTCCGTGTGTCTCTGTGTGTCTCTGTGTGTCTCCGTGTCTCTGTGTGTCTCTGTGTGTATCTGTGTGTCTCTGTGTGTCTCTGTGTGTCTCCGTGTGTCTCCGTGTGTCTCCGTGTCTCTGTGTGTCTCTGTGTGTCTCCGTGTGTCTCTGTGTGTCTCTGTGTGTCTCTGTGTGTCTCCGTGTGTCTCTGTGTGTCTCTGTGTGTCTCCGTGTCTCTGTGTGTCTCCGTGTGTCTCCGTGTGTGTCTGTTTGTCTCTGCGTGTCTCTGTGTGTCTCTGCGTGTCTCTGTGTGTCTCTGTGTGTCCCTGTGTGTCTCTGTGTGTCTCTGTTTGTCTCTGCGTGTCTCTGTGTGTCTCTGCGTGTCTCTGTGTGTCTCTGTGTGTCCCTGCGTGTCTCTGTGTGTGTCTGTGTCTCAGTGTGTCTCAGTGTGTCTCTGTGTGTGTCTCTGGCGTGTCTCTGTGTCTCTGTGTGTCTCTGTGTGTCCCTGCGTGTCTATGTGTGTGTCTCTGGCGTGTGTCTCTGTGTGTCTCTGGCGTGTGTCTGTGTCTCTGTGTGTCTCTGTGTGTGTCTCTGGCGTGTCTGTGTGTGTCTCTGTGCATGTCTCTGTGTGTCTCTGGCGTGTCTCTGTTTCTCCGTGTCTCTCTGTGTGTCTCCGTGTCTCTGGCGTGTGTCTCCGTGTCTCTGTGTGTTTCCGTGTGTCTGTGTGTGTCTCTGCGTGTCTCCGTGTGTCTCCGCGTATCTCCGCGTGTCTTTGGCGTGTGTCTCTGTGTGTCTCCGTGTGTCTCTGTGTGTCTATAATATTGTAGTGTATAGTGGTGCAGTGTATAGTAGTTTATAATGTAGTGTATAGTGGTGTAGTGCAGAGTGTAGGGTATAGTGGTGTGTAGTGCTGTAGTATATAGTGTAGTGTATAGTGTAGTGTATAGTAGTGTAGTGTATAGTGTAGTGTATAGTGTAGTAGTGTATAGTGTAGTGTATAGTAGTGTAGTGTATAGTGTAGTGTATAGTGTAGTGTATAGTGTAGTGTATAGTGTAGTGTATAGTGTAGTGTGTAGTGTAGTGTATAGTGTAGTGAATAGTGTAGTGTATAGTGTAGTGTATAGTGTAGTGTATAGTGTAGTGTATAGTGTAGTGTATAGTAGTTTATAGTGGTGTAGTGTATAGTAGTGTAATGTATAGTGTAGTGTATAGTGTAGTGTATAGTGTAGTGTATAGTAGTGTAGTGTATAGTAGTGTAGTGTATAGTGTATAGTAGTGTAGTGTATAGTGTAGTGTATAGTAGTGTAGTGTATAGTGTAGTGTATAGTAGTGTAGTGTATAGTGTAGTGTATAGTAGTGTAGTGTATAGTGTAGTGTATAGTGTAGTAGTGTATAGTGTAGTGTATAGTGTAGTGTATAGTGTAGTGTATAGTGTAGTGTATAGTAGTGTAGTGTATAGTGTAGTGTATAGTGTAGTGCATAGTGTAGTGTATAGTGTAGTGTATAGTGTAGTGTAGTGTATAGTGTAGTGTATAGTGTAGTGTAGTGTATAGTGTAGTGTATAGTGTAGTGTATAGTGGTATAGTGTAGTGTATAGTGTATAGTGTAGTGTATAGTGTAGTGTATAGTGTAGTGTATAGTGTAGTGTATAGTGGTATAGTGTAGTGTAGTAGTGTATAGTGTAGTGTATAGTGTAGTGTATAGTGTAGTGTATAGTAGTGTAGTGTATAGTGTAGTGTATAGTAGTGTAGTGTATAGTGTAGTGTATAGTGTAGTGTATAGTAGTGTAGTGTATAGTATAGTGTATAGTAGTGTAGTGTATAGTGTAGTGTATAGTGTAGTGTATAGTGTAGTGTATAGTAGTGTAGTGTATAGTGTAGTGTATAGTAGTGTAGTGTATAGTGTAGTGTATAGTATAGTGTATAGTGTAGTGTATAGTGTAGTGTATAGTATATAGTGCAGTGTATAGTCGTGCGTGTAGCGTGTTAATGCTGCACATGATGCGCTGACAGTCTTTAGCGCATTCGTCATATCCACTACACCCTCCCCCCCCCCCCAGGCTTTACATTCAGCGCACTTCAATGCGCGACAGCTCCGGGCACGGCACACTCAGCCACAGCAGCAGCTTCAACAACTCCGCCACCACCGCCACCACCACCGCATCCTCCGCAGCCTCCAGCGGGGCCTACGCCAACAACAACCACCACCACCACCACCACCACCACCACGGACACCACCACCACCACGGTGGTGCCGGTGGTGGTGGCGTGGTCACCACGCTGGGCCGACAAGCAACTCTGGGTCACGGCGGATACTGCACTCTGTGCGGCATCGGTGGTGGCGGTGGTGGCGGTGGTGGCGGTGGTGGCGGTGGTGGTGGTGGTGGCGTCTTTGCAGGTGGCTTTGGATCTGCCGTCGTTGCTCCCGCTGGCGGTGATGGAGGGGGCGGTGGTGGCCAGGGTGGATCATGGATCTACGAGGATGATGATTCTGCTGCTGCTGCTGCTGCTGGTGGTGGTGGTGGCGCCGGTGGTGGTGCCGGTGGTGGTGGTGGTGCTATTGTCCAGGAGATCGTTCAGGTGGATGCTGCTCGCCCATTGGACGCGGCCGTGATGGAGGTTCGGAAGAGCGAGGTGAGGTGGTGGCGATGGTGGTGATGGTGGTGATGGTGGTGGTGGTGATGGAGGTGGTGGTGATGGTGGTGGTGATGATGGAGGTGGTGGTGATGGTGGTGATGGTGATGGTGGTGATGGTGGTGGTGATGGAGGTGGTGGTGATGGAGGTGGTGGTGATGGTGGTGGTGGTGATGGTGGTGATGGTGGTGGTGGTGATGGAGGTGGTGGTGATGGAGGAGGTGGTGATGGTGGTGATGGTGGAGGTGGTGATGGTGGTGGTGGCGATGGAGGAGGTGGTGATGGTGGAGGTGGTGATGGAGGTGGTGATGATGGTGGTGGTGGTGGTGGTGGTGGTGGTGATGGTGGTGGTGGTGGTGATGGAGGTGGTGGCGATGGTGGTGATGGAGGTGGTGGTGATGGAGGTGGTGGTGATGGTGGTGGTGATGATGGAGGTGGTGGTGATGGTGGTGGTGGTGATGGAGGTGGTGGTGATGGAGGAGGTGGTGATGGTGGTGATGGTGGAGGTGGTGATGGAGGAGGTGGTGATGGTGGAGGTGGTGATGGAGGTGGTGATGATGGTGGTGGTGGTGATGGTGATGGTGGTGATGGAGGTGGTGGTGATGGTGGTGGTGATGATGGAGGTGGTGGTGATGGTGGTGGTGATGGTGGTGATGGTGGTGGTGATGGAGGTGGTGGTGATGGAGGTGGTGGTGATGGTGGTGATGGTGGTGGTGATGGTGGTGGTGATGATGGAGGTGGTGGTGATGGTGGTGGTGATGGTGGTGATGGTGGTGGTGATGGAGGTGGTGGTGATGGAGGTGGTGGTGATGGTGGTGGTGATGATGGAGGTGGTGGTGATGGTGGTGATGGTGGTGGTGGTGATGGAGGTGGTGGTGATGGAGGTGGCGGTGATGGAGGTGGTGGTGATGGAGGTGGTGGTGATGGTGGTGATGGTGGAGGTGGTGATGGTGGTGATGGTGGAGGTGGTGATGGTGGAGGTGGTGATGGAGGAGGTGGTGATGGTGGAGGTGGTGATGGAGGTGGTGATGATGGTGGTGGTGGTGATGGAGGTGGTGGTGATGGAGGTGGTGGTGATGGAGGTGGTGGTGATGGAGGTGGTGGTGATGGTGGTGGTGGTGATGGAGGTGGTGGTGGTGGTGGTGGTGATGGAGGTTGTCGTGATGGTGGAGGTGGTGGTGATGGAGGTGGTAGTGGTGATTGTGGAGGTGGTGGTGGTAGTGATGGAAGTGGTGATGGTGGTGATGGTGGTGATGGTGGTGATGGTGGTGATGGAGGTGGTGATGGTCGTGGTGATGGTGGTGATGGAGGTGGTAGTGGTGATTGTGGAGGTGGTGATGGAGGTGGTGGTGATGGTGGAGATGGAGGTGTTGGTGGTGGTGGTGGTTATTGTGGAGGTGGTGATGGAGGTGGTGGTGGCGGTGGAGGTGGTGGTGGTGATGGTGGAGGTGGTGATGGTGGTAGTGATCATATTGATGCTGCTGATGCTGCTGCTGCTGCTGATGCTGCTGCTGATGCTGCTGCTGATGATGATGTTGATGACAATGATGCTGCTGATGCTGCTGATGATGCTGATGATGATGTTGATTATACTGGTAGGAACGAAGTGGACCAGACCACCAATAGATTATATCGTCCGACCGTTTGTCCGTCCGTCCGTCCGTCCGCGTCCGTTTGTCCGTCCGTCCGACAAGATGGCCGCCCGCTCCCCCTGCGCGCGTGCGTGTGTGTGCGTGTGTGTTTGCGTGCGTGCGTGCGTGTGTATGCGCGTGTGTGTGTGCGTGTGTGTTTGCGTGCGTGCGTGCGTGTGTATGCGCGTGTGTGTGTGCGTGTGTGTTTGCGTGCGTGCGTGCGTGTGTATGCGCGTGTGTGTGTGCGTGTGTGTTTGCGTGCGTGCGTGCGTGTGTATGCGCGTGTGTGTGTGCGTGTGTGTTTGCGTGCGTGCGTGCGTGTGTATGCGCGTGTGTGTGTGCGTGTGTGTTTGCGTGCGTGCGTGCGTGTGTATGCGCGTGTGTGTGTGCGTGTGTGTTTGCGTGCGTGCGTGCGTGTGTATGCGCGTGTGTGTGTGCGTGTGTGTTTGCGTGCGTGCGTGTGTGTGCGTGTGTATGCGCGTGTGTGTGCGTGTGTGTTTGCGTGCGTGCGTGCGTGCGTGTGTATGCGCGTGTGTGTGTGCGTGTGTGTTTGCGTGCGTGCGTGTGTGTGCGTGTGTATGCGCGTGTGTGTGCGTGTCTGTGTGTGCGTGCGTGTGTGTATATGTGTGACTGCGTGCGTGTGTGTATGTGTGTGCGTGTGTGCGTGCGGTGTGTGTGCGTGTGTACGTGTATGTGCGTGTGTGCGCGCACGTGTGTGTGCGGTCGATTTCCCTGTACCGGTATTAGTATTATTCCTACCAGCCCACCCCGCAGGGTCCTGTTTATGATGCTGCTGCTGCTGATGATGATGATGTTGATGATAATGATGCTGCTGCTGATGATGCTGATTATGATGATAATGATGCTGCTGCTGATGATGCTGATTATGATGATAATGATGCTGCTGATGATGATGATGATGCTGATGATGATGATGATGTTGATGATAATGATGCTGCTGATGATGCTGATTATGATGATAATGATGCTGCTGCTGCTGCTGATGATGATGCTGATGATGATGATGGTGACGATAATGATGCTGCTGCTGATGATGATGATGATGCTGATGATGATGATGATATTGATGATAATGATGATGCTGCTGCTGATGATGCTGATGATGAAGATGTTGATGATAATGATGATGATACTGCTGCTGCTGATGATGATGATGTTGCTGCTAATGTCACAGATGCAGGAGATTAGCGTGGATACCTCTCAGAGTTCTCGCGTGGTGACCACGAGTTCAGTCAAGGGAGCTAATATGAATGGATTCAGGTACAGACACCTACACACTCACCTACACACTCACCTACACACTCACCTACACACTCACCTGTACACTCACTCACCTGTACACTCACCTACACACTCACCTGTACACTCACTCACCTGTACACTCACTCACCTGTGCGCCCGCAGGCGCGCCTCGGTGGAGGCGAAAGAGATGACGCTGGAGGGAGCCATCACCTACACACTCACCTGTACACTCACCTGTACACTCACCTACACACTCACCTGTACACTCACCTGTACACTCACCTGTACACTCACCTACACAATCACCTGTACACTCACCTGTACACTCACCTACACACTCACCTGTACACTCACCTGTACACTCACCTGTACACTCACCTACACACTCACCTGTACACTCACCTACACACTCACCTACACACTCACCTACACACTCACCTGTACACTCACCTGTACACTCACCTGTACACTCACCTGTACACTCACCTACACACTCACCTGTACACTCACCTGTACACTCACCTACACACTCACCTGTACACTCACCTACACACTCACCTGTACACTCACCTGTACACTCACCTGTACACTCACCTACACACTCACCTGTACACTCACCTGTACACTCACCTACACACTCACCTACACACTCACCTACACACTCACCTGTACACTCACTCACCTGTACACTCACTCACCTGTACACTCACCTGTACACTCACCTGTCCACTCACCTCTACAGACACCTGTCCGCTCGCTCACCTACACACTCACCTGTACATTCACCTGTACACTCACTCACCTGCACACTCACTCACCTGTACACTGACTTGCACACTCACCTACACACTCACCTACACACTCACCTGTACACTCACCTGTACACTCACCTGTCCACTCACCTACACACTTACCTGTCCACTCACCTACACACTCACCTGTCCACTCACCTGCACACTCACCTGTCCGCTCACTCACCTGTACATTCACCTGCACACTCACCTGTCCGCTCACTCACCTGTACACTCACCTACACGCTCACCCACACACTCACCTACACACTCACCTACACACTCACCTATACACTCACCTGTACACTCACCTGTACACTCACCTGTACACTCACCTGCACGCTCACTCACCTGTGCGCCCACAGGCGCGCCTCGGTGGAGGCGAAGGAGATGACGCTGGAGCGAGCCATCACCTACACACTCACCTGTACACTCACCTGTACACTCACCTGTACACTCACCTGTACACTCACCTGCACACTCACCTGCACACTCACTCACCTGTACACTCACCTACACACTCACCTGCACACTCACCTGTACACTCACCTGTACACTCACCTGTACACTCACCTGTACACTCACCTGTACACTCACCTACACACTCACCTGTACACTCACCTACACACTCACCTGTACACTCACCTACACACTCACCTACACACTCACCTGTACACTCACCTACACACTCACCTGTACACTCACCTACACACTCACCTGTACACTCACCTACACACTCACCTACACACTCACCTGTACACTCACCTGTACACTCACCTGTCCACTCACCTACACACTCACCTACACACTCACCTACACACTCACCTGCACACTCACCTATCCGCTCACTCACCTGTACACTCACCTGTACACTCACTCACCTGTACACTCACCTGTGCGCCCACAGGCGCGCCTCTGTGGATGCGAAGGAGATGACGCTGGAGCGAGCCATCGAGATGGTGGCTCAACGTCAGAATCTGGCAATGGCCACGGCGTACATCCAACACCACGCCTACCAGAACCAGGCAAACAAGGACACGGTGAGGGAGACACTGGGAGACACGGGGAGACACGGGGAGGAGGGAGACATGGGGAGACGCGGGGAGACACGAGGGGGAGACACGGGGAGACACGGGGGGGAGACACGGGGGAGACACGTGGAGACACGTACATCCAGCACCACGCCTACCAGAACCAGGCCAACAAGGATACGGTGAGGGAGACACTGGGAGACACGAGGAGACACGGGGAGGAGGGAGACATGGGGAGACGCGGGGAGACACGAGGGGGAGACACGGGGAGACACGTACATCCAGCACCACGCCTACCAGAACCAGGCAAACAAGGACACGGTGAGGGAGACACTGGGAGACACGGGGAGACACGGGGAGGAGGGAGACATGGGGAGACGCGGGGAGACACGAGGGGGAGACACGGGGAGACACGGGGGGGAGACACGGGGAGACACGTGGAGACACGTACATCCAGCACCACGCGTACCAGAACCAGGCCAACAAGGACACGGTGAGGGAGACACTGGGAGACACGAGGAGACACGGGGAGGAGGGAGACATGGGGAGACGCGGGGAGACACGAGGGGGAGACACGGGGAGACACGTACATCCAGCACCACGCCTACCAGAACCAGGCAAACAAGGACACGGTGAGGGAGACACTGGGAGACACGGGGAGACACGGGGAGGAGGGAGACATGGGGAGACGCGGGGAGACACGAGGGGGAGACACGGGGAGACACGGGGGGACACGTACATCCAGCACCACGCGTACCAGAACCAGGCCAACAAGGACACGGTGAGGGAGACACTGGGAGACACGGGGAGACACGGGGAGACACGTACATCCAGCACCACGCCTACCAGAACCAGGCCAACAAGGATACGGTGAGGGAGACACGGAGAAACGCGGGGAGACACGGGGAGATGCGGAGAGACGCGGGGAGATGCGGGGAGACACGGGGAGACACGGGGGGGGAGACACGGGGAGACACGGGGGGGAGACGCGGGGAGACACGGGGGAGGAGACACGGGGGAACACGGGGAGACACAGGGAGACACGTACATCCAGCACCACGCGTACCAGAACCAGGCCAACAAGGACACGGTGAGGGAGACACGGGGAGACGCGGGGAAATGCGGAGAGACGCGGGGAGATGCGGGGAGACACGGGGAGACACGGGGGGGGGGGGGGGGGGAGACACGGATTCTTGTCAGCTTGTTTGACGAATAGATGAGTCGATGTCTCCCCGTATCTCCCCGTGTCTCTCTCCTCCTCCCCTCGTGTTCCATACACCGCCACCGTCACCACAACCATCATCACCGTCACCACCATCACCACCACCGCCACCACCACCACCACCACCATCACCGCCACCGTCACCACAACCATCATCACCGTCACCACCATCACCACCACCGCCACCACCACCACCACCATCACCGCCACCGTCACCACAACCATCATCACCGTCACCATCATCACCACCACCGCCACCACCATCATCATCACCTTCACCACCACCATCACCGCCACCGTCACCACAACCATCATCACCGTCACCACCATCACCACCACCGCCACCACCACCACCACCACCTTCACCACCACCATCACCGCCACCGTCACCACAACCATCATCACCGTCACCACCATCACCACCACCGCCACCACCACCACCACCACCTTCACCACCACCATCACCGCCACCGTCACCACAACCATCATCACCGTCACCACCATCACCACCACCGCCACCACCACCACCACCACCTTCACCACCACCGCCACCGTCACCACAACCATCATCACCGTCACCACCATCACCACCACCGCCACCACCACCACCACCTTCACCACCACCATCACCGCCACCGTCACCACAACCATCATCACCGTCACCACCATCACCACCACCGCCACCACCACCACCACCACCTTCACCACCACCGCCACCGTCACCACAACCATCATCACCGTCACCACCATCACCACCACCGCCACCACCACCACCACCACCTTCACCACCACCACCACCGCCACCGTCACCACAACCATCATCACCCCCCCCCACCACCCCCAACCCCCCCCACCACCCACCCCCCTCCCACCCCCACCCCCTCCCCCCCACCACCACCACAGGTCTACCAGCTCTCCGGCATCCGCCACCTGGTCCGCCTGCTGGAAGACTCCTCCGCCTCGTCCACCAGCACGTCGTCCACCTCCTCGTCCACCCCGTGGGGCGACAACGACGAGGTCCGCAGCGGGGCGTGCGGCGCGTTGCGCAACCTCGTTTACGTGGACGCGCGCAACAAGGAGGAGACGCGCAACGCCGGCGGAGTCGGGGTGCTCGCCAGAGTGCTGGGCACCAGCGGAGACGCGGAGACGCTGAGGCAGGCTTCAGGTAGGAGGGTGATGATGGTGGTAGTGGTGGTGATGGTGGTGGTGGTGGTGGGGGTGCTGGCCAGAGTGCTGGGCACCAGCGGAGACGCAGAGACGCTGAGGCAGGCTTCAGGTAGGTGGGGGGTGGGGTGGGGGGGTGGTGGTGGGGGGGTGGGTGGTGGGTGGGGGGGTGGGGGGGGTGGGGGAGGGGGTGGTGATGATGGTGGGGGTGGTAGTGGTAGTGGTGGTGGGGGTGGTGGTGGGGGTGCTGGCCAGAGTGCTGGGCACCAGCAGAGACGCAGAGACCCTGAGGCAGGCTTCAGGTGGGTGGGGGGTGGGGTGGGGGGGTGGTGGGTGGTGGTGGGGGGGTGGTGGTGGTGGTGGGGGGGGTGGGGAGTGGGGGGGTGGTGATGATGGTGGGGGTGGTAGTGGTAGTGGTGGTGGGGGTGGTGGTGGGGGTGCTGGCCAGAGTGCTGGGCACCAGCGGAGACGCAGAGACGCTGAGGCAGGCTTCAGGTGGGTGGGGGGTGGGGTGGGGGGGGTGGTGGGTGGTGGTGGGGGGGTGGGGGGTGGGGGTGGTGGGGAGTGGGGGGGTGGTGATGATGGTGGTGGTGGTGGGGGTGCTCGCCAGAGTGCTGGGCACCAGCGGAGACGCAGAGACGCTGAGGCAGGCTTCAGGTGGGTGGGGGGTGGGGTGGGGGGGGTGGTGGGTGGTGGTGGGGGGGGTGGGGGGTGGGGGTGGTGGGGAGTGGGGGGGTGGTGATGATGGTGGTGGTGGTGGGGGTGCTGGCCAGAGTGCTGGGCACCAGCGGAGACGCAGAGACGCTGAGGCAGGCTTCAGGTGGGTGGGGGGTGGGGTGGGGGGGTGGTGGGTGGTGGTGGGGGGGTGGTGGTGGTGGGGGTGGGGGGTGGTGATGATGGTGGTGGTGGTGGGGGTGCTGGCCAGAGTGCTGGGCACCAGCAGAGACGCAGAGACCCTGAGGCAGGCTTCAGGTGGGTGGGGGGTGGGGTGGGGGGGGGTGGTGGGGGTGGGTGGGGGGGTGGGGTGGGGGGGTGGTGGGTGGTGGTGATGATGGTGGTGGTAGTGGTGATGATGGGGGTGGTGGTGGGGGTGCTGGCGGCAGTGCTGGGCACCAGCGGAGACGCAGAGACGCTGAGGCAGGCTTCAGGTAGGAGGGTGATGATGGTGGTAGTGGTGGTGATGGTGGTGATGATGATGGTGGTAGTGGTGATGATGGTGGTGGTGGGGGTGGTGGTGGGGGTGCTGGCCAGAGTGCTGGGCACCAGCGGAGACGCAGAGACGCTGAGGCAGGCTTCAGGTGGGTGGGGGGTGATGGTGGTAGTGGTGGTGGTGGTGGTAGTGGTGGTGATGATGGTGGTGGTAGTGGTGGTGATGGTGGTGGTGGTGGTGATGATGGTGATGGTGGTGGTGGTGATGATGATGGTGGTGGTGGTGGGGGTGCTGGCCAGAGTGCTGGGCACCAGCGGAGACGCAGAGACCCTGAGGCAGGCTTCAGGTGGGTGGGGGGGGTGGGGGGTGGGGTGGGGGGTGGGGGTGGGGTGGGGGAGGTGGGGGGGTGGGTGAGTGATGGTGATGATGGTGGTGGTGATGGTGGTAGTGGTGGTGATGGTGACGGTGGTGGGGGTGGTGGTAGAGGTGATGATGGTGGTAGTGGGTGGTGGGGGGTGGTGGTTGGGTGGGGGTGGGGGGGGTGGGGGAGTGGTGGTGGGGGTGGTGGTAGAGGTGATGATGGTGGTAGTGGGTGGTGGGGGGTGGGGGGTGGAGGGTGGAGGGGAGAGAGACACGGGGGGAGAGAGACATGGGTTGATAGTGAGACCTCTCTGTATGTCACTTTCTGTCTGTATCCTCATTTCCACATCTCCCCGCGTCTCCCCGTGTCTCCCTCCTCCCCGTGTCTCCCGCCGCGTCTCCCCGCGTCTCCCTCCTCCCCGTGTCTCCCCGTGTCTCCCCGTGTCTCACCCCGCGTCTCCCCGCGTCTCCTCGCGTCTTCCCGCGTCTCCCCGCGTCTCCCCCGTGTCTCCCTCCTCCCCGCGTCTCCCGTGTCTCCACGCGTCTCCCCGCGTCTCCCCGCGTCTCCCTCCTCCCCGTGTCTCCCCGTGTCTCCCCGTGTCTCCCGCCGCGTCTCCCCGCGTCTCCCTCCTCCCCGTGTCTCCCCGTGTCTCCCCGTGTCTCCCCGTGTCTCACCCCGCGTCTCCCCGCGTCTCCCCGCGTCTCCCCGCGTCTACCCCGTGTCTCCCTCCTCCCCGCGTCTCCCGTGTCTCCACGCGTCTCCCCGCGTCTCCCCGCGTCTCCCTCCTCCCCGTGTCTCCCCGTGTCTCCCCATGTCTCCCGCCGCGTCTCCCCGCGTCTCCCTCCTCCCCGTGTCTCCCCGTGTCTCCCGCCGCGTCTCCCCGCGTCTCCCTCCTCCCCGTGTCTCCCCGTGTCTCCCCGTGTCTCACCCCGCGTCTCCCCGCGTCTCCTCGCGTCTTCCCGCGTCTCCCCGCGTCTCCCCCGTGTCTCCCTCCTCCCCGCGTCTCCCGTGTCTCCACGCGTCTCCCCGCGTCTCCCCGCGTCTCCCTCCTCCCCGTGTCTCCCCGTGTCTCCCCGTGTCTCCCGCCGCGTCTCCCCGCGTCTCCCTCCTCCCCGTGTCTCCCCGTGTCTCCCCGTGTCTCCCCGTGTCTCACCCCGCGTCTCCCCGCGTCTCCCCGCGTCTCCCCGCGTCTACCCCGTGTCTCCCTCCTCCCCGCGTCTCCCGTGTCTCCACGCGTCTCCCCGCGTCTCCCCGCGTCTCCCTCCTCCCCGTGTCTCCCCGTGTCTCCCCATGTCTCCCGCCGCGTCTCCCCGCGTCTCCCTTCTCCCCGTGTCTCCCCGTGTCTCCCCGTGTCTCCCCGCGTCTCACCCCGCGTCTCCCCGCGTCTCCCCGCGTTTCCCCGTGTCTTCCTGCGTCTCCCCGCGTCTCCCCGTGTCTCCCCGCGTCTCCCCGCGTCTCCCCGTGTCTCACCCCGCATCTCCCCGCGTCTCCCCGCGTCTCCCCGCGTCTCCCCGTGTCTCCCTCCTCCCCGCGTCTCCCGCCGCGTCTCCCCGCGTCTCCCTCCTCCCCGTGTCTCCCCGTGTCTCCCTGTGTCTCCCCGCGTCTCCCCGCGTCTCCCCGCGTCTCCCCGCGTCTCCCCGCGTCTCCCCGCGTCTCACCCCGCGTCTCCCCGCGTCTCCCCGCGTCTCCCTCCTCCCCGCGTCTCCCCGTGTCTCCCCGCGTCTCCCCGCATCTTCCCGTGTCTCACCCCGCGTCTCCCCGCGTCTCCCCGCGTCTCCCTCCTCCCCGCGTCTCCCCGCGTCTCCCCGCGTCTCCCCGCGTCTCCCCGTGTCTCACCCCGCGTCTCCCCGTGTCTCCCCGCGTCTCCCTCCTCCCCGCGTCTCCCCGTGTCTCACCCCGCGTCTCCCCGCGTCTCCCCGCGTCTCCCTCCTCCCCGCGTCTCCCCGTGTCTCCCCGCGTCTCCCCGCGTTTCCCCGTGTCTCACCCCGCGTCTCCCCGCGTCTCCCCGCGTCTCCCTCCTCCCCGCGTCTCCCCGCGTCTCCCCGCGTCTCCCCGTGTCTCACCCCGCGTCTCCCCGCGTCTCCCCGTGTCTCCCCGCGTCTCCCCGCGTCTCCCCGTGTCTCACCCCGCGTCTCTCCGCGTCTCCCCGCGTCTCCCCGTGTCTCCCTCCTCCCCGCGTCTCCCGCAGCGTCTCCCCGCGTCTCCCTCCTCCCCGTGTCTCCCCATGTCTCCCCGCGTCTCCCCGTGTCTCCCCGCGTCTCCCCGCGTCTCCCCGCGTCTCCCCGCGTCTCCCCGCGTCTCCCCGCGTCTCCCCGTGTCTCCCCGCGTCTCCCCGTGTCTCACCGCGCGTCTCCCCACGTCTCCCCGCGTCTCCCCGCGTCTCCCCGCGTCTCCCCGTGTCTCCCCGCGTCTCCCCGCGTCTCCCCGCGTCTCCCCGCGTCTCCCCGCGTCTCCCCGCGTCTCCCCGCGTCTCCCCGCGTCTCCCCGCGTCTCCCCGCGTCTCCCCGCGTCTCCCCGCGTCTCCCCGCGTCTCCCCGCGTCTCCCCGCGTCTCCCCGCGTCTCCCCGCGTCTCCCCGCGTCTCCCCGCGTCTCCCCGCGTCTCCCCGCGTCTCCCCGCGTCTCCCCGCGTCTCCCCGCGTCTCCCCGCGTCTCCCCGTGTCTCACCCCGCGTCTCCCCGCGTCTCCCCTAGGCGCCCTGTGGAACCTGTCCTCCATGGAGAGCCTCAAGGAGGAGATCGTGGCGACGTCGCTCGACGTTTTGGTTCGCCGCGTCCAGGGAACGGCGGGGAGCCCCAACCCAGACGCTGAAGTCTTCTACAACGTCACTGGCTGCCTGCGGTGACCCCCACATCCGCTAGCTCCTCCCCCTTATCCGCTAGCTCCTCCCCCTTATCCGCTAGCTCCTCCCCCTTATCCGCTAGCTCCTCCCCCTTATCCGCTAGCTCCTCCCCCGTATCCGCTAACTCCTCCCCCTTATCCACTAACTCCTCCCCCTTATCCGCTAGCTCCTCCCCCGTATCCGCCAGCTCCTCCCCCTTATCCACTAACTCCTCCCCCGTATCCGCTAACTCCGCCCCCGTATCCGCTAGCTCCTCCCCCGTATCCACCAGCTCCTCCCCCTTATCCGCTAACGCCTCATCCGCTAGCTCCTCCCCCTTATCCGCTAGCTCCTCCCCCGTATCCGCTAACTCCTCCCCCGTATCCGCTAACTCCTCCCCCTTATCCGCTAACTCCTCCCCCTTATCCGCTAACTCCTCCCCCGTATCCGCTAGCTCCTCCCCCGTATCCGCTAACTCCTCCCCCGTATCCGCTAGTTCCTCCCCCTTATCCACTAGCTCCTCCCCCTTACCCGCTAACGCCTCCCCCTCATCCGCTAACTCCTCCCCCTTATCCGCTAGCTCCTCCCCCTTATCCACTAACTCCTCCCCCTTATCCGCTAGCTCCTCCCCCGTATCCGCCAGCTCCTCCCCCTTATCCACTAACTCCTCCCCCGTATCCGCTAACTCCGCCCCCGTATCCGCTAGCTCCTCCCCCTTATCCGCTAACTCTTCCCCCGTATCCGCTAACTCCTCCCCCGTATCCGCTAACTCCTCCCCCGTATCCGCTAGTTCCTCCCCCTTATCCGCTAGCTCCTCCCCCTTCTCCGTTAGCTCCTCCCCCTTATCCGCTAGCTCCTCCCCCTTATCCGCCAACTCCTCCCCCGTATCCGCCAGCTCCTCCCCCTTATCCGCTAGCTCTTCCCCCTTATCCGCTAGCTCCTCCCCCTTATCCGCCAACTCCTCCCCCTTATCCGCTAACTCCTCCCCCGTATCCGCTAACTCCTCCCCCGTATCCGCCAACTCCTCCCCCGTATCCGCCAGCTCCTCCCCCGTATCCGCTAACTCCTCCCTCATATCCGCTGGCTCCTCCCCCTTATCCGCTAAGTTCCTCCCCCGTATCCGCTAACTCCTCCCCCTTATCCGCTAACTCCTCCCCCTTATCCGCTAACTCCTCCCCCGTATCCGCTAACTCCTCCCCCTTATCCGCTAACTCCTCCCCCTTATCCGCTAACTCCTCCCCCTTATCTGCTAGCTCCTCCCCCGTATCCGCTAAGTCCCTCCCCCGTATCCACTAACTCCTCCCCCGTATCCACTAACTCCTCCCCCGTATCCGCTAACTCCTCCCCCTTATCCGCTAACTCCTCCCCCTTATCCGCTAACTCCTCCCCCTTATCCGCTAACTCCTCCCCCTTATCCGCTAACTCCTCCCCCTTATCTGCTAGCTCCTCCCCCGTATCCGCTAACTCCTCCCCCGTATCTGCTAGCTCCTCCCCCGTATCCGCTAAGTCCCTCCCCCGTATCCACTAACTCCTCCCCCGTATCCACTAACTCCTCCCCCGTATCCACTAACTCCTCCCCCGTATCCGCTGACTCCTCCCCCTTATCCGCTAACTCCTCCCCCGTATCCGCTAGCTCCTCCCCCGTATCCGCTATCTCCTCCCCCTTATCCGCTAACTCCTCCCCCTTATCCGCTAACTCCTCCCCCGTATCTGCTAGCTCCTCCCCCCTATCCGCTAGCTCCTCCCCCGTATCCGCTAACTCCTCCCCCATATCCGCCAACTCCTCCCCCGTATCCGCCAGCTCCTCCCCCGTATCCGCTAACTCCTCCCCCGTATCCGCTAACTCCTCCCCCGTATCCGCTAACTCCTCCCCCTTATCCGCTAACTCCTCCCCCTTATCCGCTAACTCCTCCCCCTTATCCGCTAACTCCTCCCCCTTATCCACTAACTCCTCCCCTAACTCCTCCCCCGTATCCGCTAACTCCTCCCCCTTATCCACTAACTCCTCCCCTAACTCCTCCCCTAACTCCTCCCCCTTATCCGCTAGCTCCTCCCCCTTATCCGCTAGCTCCTCCCCTTATCCGCTAAGTCCCTCCCCCTTATCCGCTAACTCCTCCCCCCGCTAGGAACCTGAGCTCTGCGAGCCAGGCGGCGCGTGGGCGCATGAGGGAGAGTCCCGGACTCGTGGACTCGCTCGTCAAGTTCGCGAGCAACGCAGTGGAGCACGGCACCATCAACGAGACGGTGATCACCCACCTCGCTCACTCACCTCGCTCGCTCACCACGCACGCTCACTCACCACGCTCGCTCACCACGCACGCTCACTCACCACGCTCGCTCACCACGCACGCTCACTCACCACGCTCGCTCACCACGCACGCTCACTCACCACGCTCGCTCACCACGCACGCTCACTCACCACGCACGCTCACCACGCACGCTCACTCACCACGCTCGCTCACCACGCACGCTCACTCACCACGCTCGCTCACCACGCACGCTCACTCACCACGCTCGCTCACCACGCACGCTCACTCACCACGCTCGCTCACCACGCACGCTCACTCACCACGCACGCTCACCACGCACACTCACCACGCTCGCTCACCACGCACGCTCACTCACCACGCTCGCTCACCACGCACGCTCACTCACCACGCTCGCTCACCACGCACGCTCACTCACCACGCTCGCTCACCACGCACGCTCACTCACCACGCTCGCTCACCACGCACGCTCACTCACCACGCTCGCTCACCACGCACGCTCACTCACCACGCACGCTCACCACGCACGCTCACTCACCACGCTCGCTCACCACGCACGCTCACTCACCACGCTCGCTCACCACGCACGCTCACTCACCACGCTCGCTCACCACGCACGCTCACTCACCACGCACGCTCACCACGCACGCTCACTCACCACGCTCGCTCACCACGCACGCTCACTCACCACGCTCGCTCACCACGCACGCTCACTCACCACGCTCGCTCACCACGCACGCTCACTCACCACGCTCGCTCACCACGCACGCTCACTCACCACGCACGCTCACCACGCACGCTCACTCACCACGCTCGCTCACCACGCACGCTCACTCACCACGCTCGCTCACCACGCACGCTCACTCACCACGCTCGCTCACCACGCACGCTCACTCACCACGCACGCTCACCACGCACGCTCACTCACCACGCTCGCTCACCACGCACGCTCACTCACCACGCTCGCTCACCACGCACGCTCACTCACCACGCTCGCTCACCACGCACGCTCACTCACCACGCTCGCTCACCACGCACGCTCACTCACCACGCTCGCTCACCACGCACGCTCACTCACCACGCTCGCTCACCACGCTCGCTCGCTCACCACGCACGCTCGCTCTCTCGCTCGCTCGCTCACCACGCTCGCTCACCACGCACGCTCACTCACCACGCTCGCTCACCACGCATGCTCACCACGCACGCTCACTCACCACGCTCGCTCACCACACTCGCTCGCTCACCACGCACGCTCGCTCTCTCGCTCGCTCGCTCACCACGCTCGTTCACCACGCACGCTCACTCACCACGCTCGCTCACCACGCACGCTCACTCACCACGCTCGCTCACCACGCACGCTCACTCACCACGCTCGCTCACCACGCACGCTCACTCACCACGCTCACTCACCACGCTCGCTCACTCACCACGCTCGCTCACCACGCACGCTCGCTCTCTCGCTCGCTCGCTCACCACGCTCGCTCGCTCACCCCCTTGCTCGCTCGCTCGCTCACCACGCTCGCTCACCACCTTCGCTCGCTCACCACGCACGCTCGCTCGCTCACCTTGCTCGCTCACCACGCTCGCTCACCTCCTCGTTCGCTCGCACGCTCACCACGCACGCTCACTCACCACGCACGCTCACTAAGCCACTCGCTCACCACGCTCACCACGCTCACCACGCTCGCTCGCCACGCACGCTCACTCACCACGCTCACACCCCCCCCTCGCTCCGCCCCCCATTCCCCCCCATCCTCCCTTCACCCCCCATGTCCCCCCCTCGTGTACTCCCCCCCCTTACCCCCCTTCCCCCCCACCTCCCCTGCCCCCCAATTCTCCCCCCCCCCACATTCCCCCTTCCCCCACCATTCTCACCCCACCCATTCACTCCCCCCCCCCATGTCCCCCCCCCCCACGACCCCCCCACTCCCCCCACCCCTCTCCCCCTTCCCCCCCCTCCCACGTCACCCCCCCCTTACCTCCATTCCCTCCCCCCCCTACTCCCTCGCCCCTCCCCCCCCCCTCTACCTCCCCCCCCCCGCCCCCCCCTCCCCCCGCCCCCCCCCGCCCCCCCCTCCCCCCCGCAGGCCCCAGACAGCCGCGTGCGAGCGAGTGTGGAGAACTGCGTGTGCACGTTGCGCAACCTCACCTACCGCCTCAGCGACGAGGCGGGCCCCAGCGTGGCCGCCCAGCTCCACGCTCAGCCAATCAGCAGCAGCTACTCACCCTCCTCCTACTCACCATACTCACCGTCCTACTCACCATCCTCACCACCCTCTTCCTCACCACCCTCCTACGGAGCGGCTCCCGGCGACTACGAAGAGCCAGGCTGCTTCAGCTCAAGGAGCCGCGCGGTCAAGGAGGTGATGGCGGTGGTGGCGGTGGTGGTGATGGTGGTAACAGTGGTGGTGGCGGTGGTCATGGTGGTAACAGTGGTGGTGGTGGTGGCGGTGGTGGCGGTAGTGATGGTGGTGACGGCAGTGGTGATGGTGGTGGCGGTGGCAGCAACGGTGGTGACAACATTTGCCAGGTTCATAATAACCTTCCCCCCCCCCACCCCTCACCCCCCCACCCCCACCCCCCACCCCCCCCGCCCCACCCCCACCCACCACCCCCCCGCCCCACCCCCACCCCCCCACCCCCACCCCCCCACCCCCCACCCCCCACCCCCCACACCCCCCACCCCCCCACCCCCACAGGCTGTAGAGCAACAGGACGTGGAGTTTACCCAGAATCCCCGTGGGGCTCAGTGGCTGTGGAACCCGCAGGCCGTGCGTCTCTACGCCGAGCTGCTCAAGACGCGGGGGGGGGGGGGGGCCCCCCCCCGACAACCTCCGCGAGGGGGCCGCGGGAGCCCTGCAGAACGTCACCGCCGGCAACTCGGGGGTACGAAGAGCCCCCCGGGATGACCCCCCGGGATGACCCCTCGGGATGACCCCTCGGGATGACCCCCCGGGATGACCCCCCGGGATGACCCCTCGGGATGACCCCTCGGGATGACCCCCCGGGATGACCCCTCGGGATGACCCCTCGGGATGACCCCCCGGGATGACCCCTCGGGATGACCCCCCGGGATGACCCCTCGGGATGACCCCTCGGGATGACCCCCCGGGATGACCCCTCGGGATGACCCCCCGGGATGACCCCCCGGGATGACCCCCCGGGATGAACCTAGCGACTGCCTCTCTCTCTCGCTTCACACACGCACTCTGGGAGTGCCTAGCCCACCACTAGCACTGGTGGTGACTGTGGTGGTGGTGGTGACGGTGAAGATGGTGGTGGTGACGGTGGTGGTGACGGTGGTGGTGGTGGTGGTGGTGATGGTGGTGGTAGTGGTGATGGTGACTGTGGTGGCGGGGGTGGCTAAATATTGGAAGAAGTCACCCCCTGTGAGTGGCTGGCTGAGGTACCAGCTGTTGAGGAAGTACTGAAGGCGATCTGGAGTCTTGAGACCAGGAAAGGCACCGGGCAGAGATGATCTCCCAAGCGAAATGCTGAGGGAGGGTGGCGTTTGTGCACAGACTGCCCTACATGACATCATAACAAGTCTGGACCACTGGACGGGTTCCACAGGATTGGAAGGATGCCCTGGTGGTCCCCCTCTTTAAGAAGGGGGACCGCACAGACTGTAACAACTACAGGGGCATCTCACTCCTCAGTGTGCCGGGAAAGGTCCTGGCAAGGATTATTCAACATCGCCTTGCCAGGCACGCTGAGGAGAGGCTTGCGGAGCCCCAATGCGGTTTCAGGAAAGGGCGGTCCTGCACAGATGCCATATTTTCTGTCCGTCTGCTACAGCAGAGGTGTAGTGCATTCCAACAAGACCTACATCTCTGCTTTATTGACCTGGTCAAGGCCTATGATACCATCAGTAGGCCTGGGTTCTGGGTTGTTTTTCGTGCTTTCGGAGTCCCTGACCCTCTGCTCACGATCATTAAGGACCTTCATGATGGTGATCGGGCCCGGGTAAAACTACGTGGCCGGGAGTCGGAGCCTTTCCCTGTACACCTTGGGGTGCGACAGGGATGTCCTCTGGCTCCCACATTATTTAACATCGATTTCGACTGCGTAATTCGTGAAGCCTTCAATAGCTGTACCGGGGGAATTTCCATTTGGTACAGATATAATGGGAGGCTGATCGACGCCCGGGTGCGATCAAGGGATGGCTCCCTATTGGTCAACCACGTTATGTATGCCGATGATTTGGTAATAGCTGCTCATTCAGAGGAGGAGTTGGAGACGCTGCTGCTGAGACTGGAGCGTGCCACTAAGAGGTGGGGCCTTACCATCAGCCCCACCAAAACTAAGCACCTGCCTGGGTATTTTGTACCATCGGACACTCCACCCCCACAACTCCCAATCGGTGATGGGGCAGTTGTGGAGAGAGTGGAGAGTTTCCCATACCTGGGCAGTGTGCTCATGACCGGCTCCGGTTTAGCAGCAGAGGGTCTCACTCCGAATCAGTCGAGCGGCAATGTCTTTTCATCAGCTGCGTAACGCTGCTGTGTGGAAGCTGCCTGGTCTGTCGCTCCGCACGAAGCTTTGGGTCTTCTCGGCCACGGTCATTCCCTCCCTTCTCTACGCTTGCGAAACGTGGACCCCCAAAATGGAGCATCTTCGCCGGTTAGAAACATTTAGGCTGGCCTGCCTACGATCCATCCTGGGTTTAACCTGCAGGCTGGATTGTGTGTCTGTGTGTGTGTGTCTGTGTGTGTATCTATCTATCTATGTGTGTGTGTGTGTGTCTGTGTGTATGTGTGCAACACTGTCGTGGGCAGTGCTGTGGGGGGAGGGCCAATGCCCATTGGCTTCTCCCCTCATGGCGTCTGTGACCACCACAGTGGCTAAACGGGGGCTCTGGACGGGTGCGAGGGGCTGGTAACCCCTCCACCTTCAATTAACCACCACTAAACTACGAATTAAACATAAACCTGTAATTAATAAGCTTGTGCCGGAGGCCCCGGGGGGTCAGGCTTTTATGACGTCTCCTGGCCAAACCCCATTTGGCGGAGCCAGGAGATTGAATTTTAACCCTCGGGGCTTCTCCAGAAACAACGAAAAACCATTGCGGATGGCCACGTGGAATGTTCGAACGCTCACTGCGGAGGAGAGGCTGCCACTCCTCTGTCGGGAGCTGGACCGGTACCGCCTGGATCTCTGTGGCATTCAGGAGGTCCGGTGGACCGGTTCTGGCTCCTGCCACCATGAGGGGTGGACAGTCCTCTACTCGGGGCAGGAGACTGTCAAACAACAGGGTGTGGCTCTTCTTCTGAACAAAAGAATGAAGGGGGCGTGGGAGCGTGGCGGTGAGGTGTGGGAAGCTGTAAGCCCCAGGATACTTTGGGCTCGCCTTCCCATCAACCGGAGGCGAGGAGTGGTGGTCGTGGTTACTTATGCCCCCACCGAAGACGAACATCCGTGGAGGGATGCAGGCAAAGCCGATGAGTCGGACGCTTTCTATGACCTCCTGTCACAGGTGCTGGCTAAAGTGGCCACTCGGGACAGAGTCATCTTGTTGGGTGACTTCAATGCCCGAGTTGGTCATGATGCTGGCACCTGGTCTGGAGTGATTGGAAGGCATGGGCCAGATCAGCTCAATAATAACGGTAGGAGGCTGATAGATTTTTGTGCAGCCCATGGGCTTGTAATTACCAACACGCTCTTCCGGCATCGGCGCATCCACACAACATCATGGATGCATGCCGGGTCCAAGCAAGAACATCTGCTGGACTACATAGTGACGGACCAGCGGATGCGAGCCCATGTCCTTGACACCAGGACCTACCGTGGAGCGGATCTGCCCTCTGACCATCGACTAGTCATCTGTAAGATGCGCCTGCCATTCTTCCACTCCGGTGGTGGGTGTACACCCAGGATCCCATTCCATCCAAAAGTGGCCTGGTCTAAGTTAGCTGATGAAAGTTGCAAGCGAGAATTTCATCATCGCTTGCAGCTGGGGTTGGCATCGTCCCCCACTCCACCTGATGTCGAGGGTAAATGGGCGAGGTTTAAGACTGTGACTCATGCAGCTGCAATGGCTGCTTTGGGTACGCGGTCCAGACCTCCCCGGGAACCCTGGCTGACGGAGGAGGTGTTCAGGTTAATTGAGAAAAAGCGACAGGCCCACTCTCATCGCCTACAGCATCCCACGTCAGAGAATGAGGAGGTTTACCGCAGCCTTCGCTCGGAGGTTCGGAGAGCCGTAAGGCGCTGTAAGGATGGGTGGTGGTCGCGGGTTGCTGAGGAGATGGAGTCTGCCTCAGTGGCCCGCGATCACAAATCACTATTTAACTCCATCAAAAAAGTAACCTGCAGCGCCACACCTATTACCATCATTAGAGGAAAAAACGGTGATCCAATCTCCGACCCCCAGGAACTGGTTTGCAGATTTGCTGAGCATTTCTGTGAGGTCCTGGGGGAGGGAAAATCTCTCAGCCAGGAAAACATCATGGCACAAAGTGGGGATAACCCTGCTGAGGCTGCGGTGCCTCAAATATTGGAAGAGGTCACCCCCTGTGAGTGGCTGGCTGAGGTACCAGCTGTTGAGGAAGTACTGAGGGCGATCCGGAGTCTGAGACCAGGGAAGGCACCGGGCAGAGATGATCTCCCAAGCGAAATGCTGAGGGAGGGTGGCGTTTGTGCACAGACTGCCCTATATGACATCATAACAACAGTCTGGACCACTGGACGGGTTCCGCAGGACTGGAAGGATGCCCTGGTGGTCCCCCTCTTTAAGAAGGGGGACCGTACCGACTGTAACAACTACAGGGGCATCTCACTCCTCAGTGTGCCGGGTAAGGTCCTGGCAAGGATTATTCAACATCGCCTTGCTAGGCACGCTGAGGAGAGGCTTGCGGAGCCCCAATGCGGTTTCAGGAAAGGGCGGTCCTGCACGGATGCCATATTTTCTGTCCGTCTGCTACAGCAGAGGTGTAGGGAATTCCAAAAAGACCTACATCTCTGCTTTATTGACCTGGTCAAGGCCTATGATACCATCAGTCGGACTGGGCTCTGGGTTGTTCTTCGTGCTTTCGGAGTCCCTGACCCTCTGCTCACGATCATTAAGGACCTTCATGATGGTGAACGGGCCCGGGTAAAACTACGTGGCCGGGAGTCGGAGCCTTTCCCTGTACACCTTGGGGTGCGACAGGGATGTCCTCTGGCTCCCACATTATTTAACATCTATTTCGACTGCGTAGTTCGTGAAGCCTTCAATAGCTGTACCGGGGGAATTACCATTTGGTACAGATACAATGGGAGGCTGATCGACGCCCGGGTGCGATCAAGGGATGGCTCCCTATTGGTCAACCACGTTATGTATGCCGATGATTTGGTAATAGCTGCTGATTCAGAAGAGGAGTTGGAGACGCTGCTGCTGAGACTGGAGCGTGCCACTAAGAGGTGGGGCCTTACCATCAGCCCCACCAAAACTAAGCACCTGCCTGGGTATTTTGTACCATCGGGCACTCCGCCCCCACAACTCCCAATCGGTGATGGGGCAGTTGTGGAGAGAGTAGAGAGTTTCCCATACCTGGGCAGTGTGCTCATGACCGGCTCCAGTTTATCAGCAGAGGTCTCACTCCGAATCAGTCGAGCGGCAATATCTTTTCATCGGTTGCGTAACGCTGTGTGGAAGCTACCTGGTCTGTCGCTCCGCACGAAGCTTCAGGTCTTTTCGGCCACGGTCATTCCCTCCCTGCTCTACGCTTGCGAAACGTGGACCCCCCTAGTGGAGCATCTTCGCCGGTTAGAAACATTTAGGCTGGCCTGCCTACGATCCATCCTGGGTTTAACCTGCAGGCTGGATTGTGTGTCTGTGTGTGTGTGTCTGTGTGTGTATCTATCTATCTATCTATGTGTGTGTGTGTGTGTCTGTGTGTATGTATCTATATATGTATATGTGTGTGTATCTGTGTGTGTGTGTGTATCTGTGTGTGTGTGTGTGTGTCTGTGTGTGTGTGTGTGTGTGTCTGTGTGTATGTATCTATATAT